>NW_027499859.1:0-96383 GCF_021521415.1 Bidens hawaiensis | reverse complement strand
TGGGCTTGTCCCCAGTTTGTTAGGTTAAATCCTAGTTAATATCATAAGTTGTTTGCATCAGGTATCCTAAGTTCGATTACAAAGATCATCAATATCTATGGATTCAAGATCCTTAATTTATTTTTACAAGGATTACAGAAGATTCAATACTTATGGTAACTTATATCTAATTAGATCTATGGTATGACTTCTACTTATCAATTTACATTTACTTGTCTAAAATCTTTATACACTCTTTTATGTAAGGATTCAAGATCCTTAGTTTATTTTTTTTACAAGGATGTCCTATCCTTAAAGCTTTTTCCCGAAGTTATTTCTTAGAATAATTTATGGATTTAAACTATAACAAATATGATTTCAGAATAATAAAAAAACACATAAATAGTTAAAAGCTTAAATTATTATTATTAAGTCACCCGGACTTCCAAGATCCTTACCCAGATTTCACCATTGCCGGGTTAAGCAGGTGTTACTAACAGTTATCATGATAGCTCTTTGCAGAATCCAAGGCCTGTGAGATGCAGCAGAATAACTTCAAAAGGATTTTGGATTTACAATAGAAAATAAGGAGGATAAAGGATCCTTATGGGTGTGGTTCGTGGATAGCTGCGGACTTTGGAGTATCTTTCTTAACAATCAAACAATCAATGTCTTCAAGAGAAAATTGAGAAGTAGACTTTCCTGACTTTTGAGCATCTACAAAGCACAATTTAAAGAAAGCTTGGCCGAAAAATTAAAGTTATCAACTGAAAAGCACGTTAGAAGAAGGATAAGCTGAAACTCGAATTCAAAAGCAAAATGACAGCTGTGATCTTATCACAAACGCCATTTTGGGGGCAATTGTTAGTGCACGGAAATTTAACACTATGGATATGTTATCCTGGCATATGTTCTGGATCAGTTATCCTTAGTCAGATCCCTTCAGGATCAAGGATCCTCAGTACTTATTATTTACTAACGATTGTTTTATGTGTATAACATTATATTTGACAGATGTAACGGCTAAGAGACCTGGTCTACCCCCTTTTTCGCAGCCTGAGTGATGGAGCGCGTGGTCAAAGTGGCTATTGCGTTTATATTCAATATGATGGCGGATTTTTAGGGAAACTTAATTAATGTCTTTATTATTCATAAAGTCATTTGAGTTATTATCTTTTATGTATATATTGAGGCTATGATCAACTAGGAAACACACTCCGCTCTCTACGAAATTAGCAATATACACACACTTAGAATTATTGTAAACACTGATCGTAATCTCCAACCTTGTATCCTCATTTTTCATATTAATAAAGTGGTGATTGACGATTTGTCATCACCCGGGGTTTTTTTCCTTTGATCTAATCAAGATCAAGGGGTTTTTCCTCGCAACAAGCCAATTGTGTTCATCTCAATTTCATTCATATATTCACTATTGTCATCATAGCACTAATCCTCACAAAACGAATTTGGATACATTATCCTTAGCATATTTTTGTCCAAAACAATTATGAGTTCACGGTCATGCCGGTTTGGTCTCACTAATTCCCCAGCCGCCTACATGGACATGATGAATCGAATTTAATAAACCTTACTTAGATAAATTTGTTATAGAATTCACTGACAACATACTTATTTATTCTAAGTCAAAGGAAGATCATGATACACATCTCCGAATCTTACTTGAATTGCTTAGGAACGAGAAGTTGTACGCCAAGTTCTCGAAATCGTGAATTTTGGCTTTATGAAGTGCAATTTCTCTTTCACATCAAAAACGTGAATGGAATTCAAGTAGACCCCGCGAAGATTGAAGCTATCTCAAAGTGGGAGATTCCAAAGTCGCCAATCAAGATCTGAAGTTTCTTAGGTTTGGTCCGGCTACTATCGAAGATTCATTGAAAATTTCTCCCGAATAGCCGTTCCTCTAACCATGTTAACTCGTAAGAATATCAAATATGAATGGGGGGACCAAACTACAAGAGGCGTTTGATATACTCAAAAAAAACTCACCAATGCACCTATACTGGCTTTTCCATAAGGTACCAAGGACTTTGTTTTCTTTAGTGATGCGTCTCATTCCGGTTTGGGATGCGTACTGATGCAACGAAAGAAAGTAATCGCTTACGCCTCTCGTCAACTCAAAGTACACGAAAAGAACTACACAACTCACGATATAGAGTTAGGCACCATAATCTTTGCCCTAAAGATATGGAGGCACTATCTCTATGGAGTCAAATTCGTCGTGTATACCGACTACAAAAGTTTAAAACACATCTTCAAGCAAAAAGAACTCAATATGAGACAACGAAGATGGATGGAAACGTTGAACCACTACGACTGTGAAATCATCTATCACGAAGGCAAAGCCAACGTTGTGGCCGAAGCCTTGAGTCGTAAGGAACATGAGAAACCAAAAAGAGTTCGAGCTCTACGACCAGAAATCAAAGTATTTCTAGTCTAGCAAATCAAATCAGCCCAAATTCAAGAGATCAATGAAAACAAGATCTCCAACGAAAAACGTAACGAAACCATTGACTCGTTAGTCAAAGGTGACGATGTTATACTTAGACTCGGAAATAGGTTCTGGGTACCAATCTTTGGAGACTTGCGTGAAAAAATCATGAGCGAAGCTCACATGTCCAAGTATATGATGCACCCTGATAGTGACAAAATGTATCAAAATCTTAAGCCGAACTACTGGTGGAATGGAATGAAGAAAGATATCGCTTTGCATGTTGCAAAATGTCTGACGTGTTTGAAAGTCAAGGCTGAACATCAAAAGCCCTCGGGATTGCTTCAGAAACCCGAACTCCCCGTTTGGAAGTGGGAAATGATAACCATGGACTTCATCATGAAACTCCCAAAAACCACTCGACAGCATAATGCAATTTGGGTTATAGTTGATATGTTAACAAAATCCGCACATTTCATACCTATCAATGGCACCTACTCCATGGATAGACTAGCGCGAATCTATGTAAACAACATCATTGCATTGCATGGAGTGCCGTTGTCTATTATCTCAGATCTAGATAATCGTTTTACGTCTCACTTCTGGGAAACTTTTCAACAAGCGTTAGGAACCAACTTGAACCTTAGCAATGTCTATCATCCTTAAACCATTGGGCAAAGCGAAAGGAAAATTCAAACGCTTGAAGATATGCTTCGCGCTTGTGTGATTGATTCCGACGGAAGTTGGGATGACCATATTCCCCTAATGGAATTCTCGTATAACAATAGTTATCACACAAGTATTCAAGCCGCACCGTTCGAAGCGTTATACAGCCGAAAATATAGGAAGCCGGTATGCTGGTCTGAAACTGGAGATAATCAATTATCTAGACCCGAGATAGTCCAAGAAACCACTGGCAAGGTGTTACAAATTCATGAACAACTTAAGACGGCGCGAGACCGACAAATGAATTACGCTGTTGTTCGTCGTAAGCCGTTAGAGTTCAATGTAGGTGATAGAGTCTTATTGAAAGTTTCGCCTTGGAAGGGTGCCATTCGCTTCGGCAAGCAAGGAAAATTAAGTCCTCGATTCGTCGGGCCTTTTGAAATACTTGAGCAAATTGGTATTGTCGCTTACCGTCTGCGACTACCTGAGGAAATGAAAGGGATACACGATGTATTCCACGTCTCTAATCTGCGAAAATGTCTAGCCGATGAATCTTTGTCAATGCCTCTAAAAGATGTCGAAATAAATGAAAATCTTAAGCTCATAGAACAACCCTTAAATATTGAAGATTCTAAAACAAAGAAACTTAAGAGACGAACCCTGAAATTATTCAAAGTTAAATGGGACTCCCGAAGAGGCCCAGAGTATACTTGGGAACTAGAATCCGAAATGAAGAAAAAGTATCACCACTTGTTCTAAGAACCGAATCTCACGGACGAGATTCATTCCAAGGTGGGGAGTATGTAACATCACGAAACTATCGGATCAAAATTACTAAGTATCCAAAGTCCTAGGACCCAAAATGAAATTTTCGTTTATCTAACCGATCGCGATACGCAATCCCCTTAGAGCCAACGTCATCGCGAATCGCAATGACGTGGTCTGACAACAAGACACGTGTCCCGCCACGTGTCCGTAAAACAAGTTAAACTAAAGGTTTTAAACTTGTAAATTAAAGAAAACATGTTTTGAACTAAAGGTTCATAAAAGAAATATAATCGAGGTAAAGATTAAACAAAAGAGACTAAAGGTCTTAAGCTAGATTAAAGATCTAGTATTAACAAAAGGTTATACTCGTACTATAGGTCCGAGATAGCAAAGACTAACCGATAAATGAAGTGAAGATGATCCTTTAAAGGTGAATACCCCCAACTTTTTTAACTTGTATTATCAAGTCAAATAAATGAATTACATAAGATTACGTAATTCTAAAACATTATAAATAAAAGTAATCACTAGCCCTCAGGCTGTCGTTTATGTTTGTTTGGATCCTTACATAGGTGGTTACACGGTGGGCACACCGCGCCACACCTGATTATATGCCTCCGCCGCGATGGGCCGGACCTAAGTTACGTCAGAGAGAGGGTAATCATGTGTATACTAATTGTAGCTAAGTAATCTCGAACGTTGCGGTGTTTGCTGAGCGGTTTCAAGTATAGCTTAAGTTTGTAATTGTGTTTTTTATGTTTTTTACTTGATTATTCTTAAGCCATGATGGGCCGAGACCTAAGTTAAATCTTGAGGGGTAATTAAGAAAATAAAATATTTTTGCATCAGCTTATTCACCAGCATGTGTTGCTGACGTATTTTTAAACTATTTTTCAGGTAATGAAGATTAGCCGCTTGAACAATCGAAGTTGACATCTAGGCGATCCGATGGCTTAGATCATTTTTATAATCATTAAAATATGTAAATGGTGGTTTGTTAAACAAGTAATCTCTTGTAACATTAAAACGGGTATTTTTATAATCCCTTCTTTTGATATGTAAATAATAATATTTTAATCCACACAATTATATTTCTGCATTAAACCTATAACTCTGATTTAATTACAAAAATGGTACCAACTGCTGGTCGCACGCCTAGGCCCAAGACACTGGGGTGTGACAAGCTTTAATCTCAAATGTGAGTTTCTCACACCCCACTTTTAACGCTTTTACATATTTTGGGGGTAGAATATATATCGTATTCAAACCCATTTGCTTATTATTTCTTATTACAAACTACAATTCGCTACATAGACTTGTGTGTTTACTTGTTACTTGCTCAAAGATTACATGCATTGATTACTTCAACTTAGTATGATCAGATGCCCCCTTTGCGCTCAAGACATTTGTTGTTATGAGTGGAAAAGGGTCTCATTATCCGAGTATGTTGGCGCACAATCCCAACTGAAAAGGACCTTATTTGCACTTTTCTGAGTACGTTGGTGCGCATTCACTATAAAGGACTTTACTTGCTCATTTACACTTGTTCATGGACTTGTATAATTTTTATGTAGTTATATCAAACTTGTGTGAACTCACCAACTATTCATTTAGTGACATTATTGTATATATATGTTACAGGTACATCTATTCGAAGTTGACACAAGAAGAAGACATTAGAACTTAGGGTATTTCAATAAATTGACAAGTTGTTAAATTTTCCTTGTATTTTCCGTGTTTTTTCGTTAAACACTTGTGTACTTGATGTTTAAATTAATTAATGATAATATTGTCACTTAATAGTGTCACGTGTGTTTTGAGTAAACTGTACGTCACACTCAGGCGTTTCCGCTTTAGTCGGTGTGTTACAGCGGAAGAGAGGTGAATGATTGAGGAAGATGAGATTCTATAGTAATGTAAAATATGGACGGACCTGAAAGAATTTAACTAAAATATCGTCTACTTAGTACAAATTTAACAAATACGTGTCTTGAAAGAAAAAGTTGAAAGGAATATTTTTCCATGTGTTTAAAAGTTGTAGGGGTCAGGTAGGAAACCTTAATAAACCTTCTGGCAAGACAACTTTTAAGAATAAGATTTAGTAAAGAAATATGGACGGGTCCCTCAATAATTTCAAAATTATAGACCCCTTAGTACAAATTTACCAAATATGTGTCGTGAAATACAAAGTTGAAAGACACATTTTTTCATGTGTTTAAAACTTGTAGGGGTCAGGTAGGAAGCCTTAATAAACCATCTGGCAAGACAACTTTTGAGAATAAGATTTAGTATAGAAATATGGACGGGTCCCTCAATCTTTTCAAAATTATGATCTCCTTGGTACAAATTCACCACAAATGTGTCTTGAAAGATTGAGTTTAAGGGCACAACTTCCTAAGTTTTTGGAATTTGAAAGGATCTTTAGGATACATCCGTCGGACAACACTGTTTTAATAGAAGAAGATTTAGTGAAAAATATGGACTGGTTCCCAACATTTTCAAATAACTCGACGGATTTTCAGAAAATATTACCCTTGTCAAATTTCTATTGGTTTAAAGATCTCGTCGTATCTCGTCGCCACAGTCCAAAATTAGTGGGCTATTTTGGGAATATTTAGTGATTTGGGCTATTTTCTCATTTCTCTCTCCTCAAAAAGGTTATTTTGGGAATTTTCCCTTTAATAAAACTCGCTTACCATCTTACAAACCAAGTGGACTTTATGTAATTCGCTGAAAAAAAAACAAATATAAACCTTCTCTCCACCCCAACCTCATTTCCGATTATAAGCCGTACAAAACTACATGACCAAAGGACTGCAAATATTATGACACGTATAATTTAACGCCATACACATGTAACTTATTATTAACATCCAATTATGATTATGTAAAAAAAGGTAATACTTGTCTACAATTCATTACTTTGTTTTAGTTTATATTAGATATGTTTTTTAATTATCTTGTTTTTTGTTGGTGTTATATTGTTGGTCTTCTTTCGGAGTGGACTTGGGTCAAGTGTATTGGGCCTGAAGCTCCTTTAGAGATATGGTTCATTCTAGAAGATAAAGGCTGGTCCAAGTGTGGCCCATTAGTTTATTTGATTAATATTACAAAAGAGTTTCATGTACGTCATTGACGATTGATCTCTTTTTCCCTCTGTTTCGTTGTCTCAAGATTAGGGTTTACAAGTTGTTTCGTTTCTGTTTGGTTAAGAGAGATTTGGTACTGATTATAATTTGAGTTATCACTTAATAAAAATCCTTAGGTTGTTTTTCTAACATGGTATCAAAGCTTATACGATTCTGATTCATCATTTTTCCGCGATTCGTTTCTCTCTAGTTTTTTGAGTTAGGGTTTTCAAATATAAAACCCTAGGTTTTCGTGTGATGTCGTTTAGGGATTTCTATGGCGTTCTGGTTAATCGATTGGATCAAGAAGGATTGATTGCTTGCTTTAGTTGTGTGTTGAATAGTGGCTTCGTAACCCTAAGTGAAGGTTACGAGTCATCTGTGGAGATATCGTTGTGAGATTGTTCCTTTCCTTTTTACATATTGTTATTGCTTATTTGTATTGCATTGGGCATCACTTGGCTGGGTTAGGGGGACCAGCGTTGTTGAGCTTGTTATAGGTATTTATCACATTAGGCATCCTAAGGTTCTCTGTGAGTCGTTTGTGTGTTTGGTATAGTTGGTGTTTGATCGTGTTTGTCTCTTGACTGATTTGTGTGTATGCTTCATTTAAGTTTGTGTTAATATACTGGTCGATAAAATGGGTGATTCTAAGCGTGAAACTTTGATTAGTAAGTTAGAACCTAGTAATCCTCTATATATTCATGCTAGTGACTCGTGCACCTTATCAATTATTAATGTGAAACTTAAAGGAACTGAGAACTATCGTGTTTGGGCTAATGCTATGAAACTTGCTTCACAAGTAAAAAAAAGTTGGGTTTATTTATGGTAAGTGTTTAAAACCTGTTGATGATGAGGTGCTTGCTAGTCAGTGGGATACTTGTAATTCTATTGTGCTTACATGGATTTTAAATTATTTTTGTGATGAACTTTTTGAGGTTCAAATTTATTTTGAGCTTGCATTTTTTGTTTGGGAAGAACTAAAAGAAACGAATGATAAAGTATATGGGTCTTTTGTATTTGGTCTTTATCAAAACAAAAAATTACAAAGTCAAAATGGTGAAACAGTTTCTAAATACTATCATAAGTTGTCTTCCATGTGGAAGCAATTTGATGCTATGGTTCAATTGCCTTATTGTTCTTGTCAAGCCTCAAAGGGGTTTAATATTTTAGCAATTTGATTAAACTGATGCAATTTTTAATGGGATTGGATGATGTTTACCAATCTGTTAGGACTAATTTGTTGACTAGGGATCCATTTCCTTATGTGAAAGTTCCATTTTCGATTATTTCAAGGGAAGAATCTCACAAAAGCGTCAATGGTTCCAAAAGTCAATCTCAAATTCTTGGTTTTTCTACTAAGGCTAGTCAAACTTTTGATAATAGAAAGTGTGGCTTTAAAGGACCTAACCCGAATTTTAAATGTACTCATTATGGCAAAATTGGTCATACTATTGAGAGGTATTTTGAAATTGTGGGTTTTCCACAAGGATCAAAACCCAAAACTAATAAGCTTTCAAATCAAGTATCAAAAGGTTTTTCTAATAGTTCTAATAATAAGAAATCTGGTACATCATCCAACTCTAATATGACTACTCTTACTTCTGATCAGATTTCAAGATTGTTAGAATTGTTTGATAAAAGTGACCAGGGTACTTCTTCCTCTAATGTTGGAGGTAATTATGTGTGTAATTTTTCAAAAAGTTTATTTTGTTTTACAAGTGGTTAGTCCGCTTCTTTTGTGTCTACCTGGGTTGTTGATTCTGGAGCTAACCAATATATGATTATGAATGATAAAAATGTTTTTAACCAAGTGTATGTAACTAAGTTTAATATTAAAATTAAACATCCACATTGTCCAAGTGCCTTGGAACTAAAATTGGTAGTGTCAAATTAAGTAACAATGTCATTCTGAAATATGTGTTGTTGTTCAAGAATACAATGTTAACTTTATATATGTTTATAAGCTTGCATGTGATAACAAGTTATCGGTTACATTTAACAAACATCATTGTACATCCAGGACTCACACACAAAGAGAATCCCGGTGACTGGTAATCAATTAGATGGTTTATACTTTTGTGGTGATGCTACCTTGCCTATTAAGGTGTGTTACAGTAGTAGTGAACAAACTAATATTTGGCCTTCTAGGTTAGACATCCAGCTTTCCAAGTACTAGATGCTTTAAAAGATGAGCTGAAAATAACTGTTAAAAATAACAACTCTCCTTGTGAAATTTGTCACTTGGCTAAACAACATCGTGAACCCTTTCCACTAAGTGATCATAAATCTTTTGTGCTTGGAGAGCTGGTTCACTTAGTTGTGTGAGGTCCTTATAGGGTCAATAGTAAAGAAAGATATAGATACCTCTTGACTACCATTGATGATTATATTAGGGTTGTTTGGGTCTATTTCTTGAGGAGTAAGAGTGAGGTGTTTTATAAATATAGAAAGTTTTTTTTAATATGATTAAGAATCAATATGGAAAAATCGTTAAGATGTTTAGAAGTGATAACGGTACCGGAATTATTAATGCTCAAACTCAAGAATTTTTTAGAAATAACTGAATTTTACATCAAACTTCATGTACTCACACTCCTCAACAGAATGATATGTTTGAAAGAAAACATAGGCATTTGATTAATGTTGCTAGGGCCTTGTTGTTTGAAACTGGAGTCCCTTTGTCTTTTTGGTCTGAATGTATTCTAACTACCACATACTTAATTAACATGACTCCCTCCTCTCTTTTAGAATGTAAGTCTCCATATGAGTGGTTATTTGGTTTTCAGCCCTCTCTTAATCACTTGAGGAATTTTAGGTGTCTTTGTTTTTGTACAATTTTAAACAGTACAAATAAATTTTAAAAAGATCCAATAAATATGTTTTTAGGGTTATTATTTTCAATAAAAAAGGGATATAAATTGTGGAACCTAGATACTAAACAAATATTTTTTCTAAAGATGTTAAGTTTTATGAAACCGTTTATCCATTTAAAGCAGTGTTTTTCAAAATGATTTTGGAAGTACTACTGTTGTTTCTGTTAACTCTTTGAATTTTTGTTTATTTTTTTATGATAACGCTCATTCTTTATCAAGTGAAAATACACCCGATGATGAGGGGGCATCTAGTGGTACTTTACTAGTGAACAACCACCTAGGGCTAATCATCAGATTGATGGCAGGGTTGATACCATTGCGGATCAGCAGCCTCTTAATCATGGCGATATCCCTAGTGAGGTAGTTTTCAGTGAAACACAAATGTAGAAAATATCACTCCTAAGGGTAATCAAAATAATACTCAAAACAATAACCAAACAAATGTGAGGAGGTCTTCTAGGGTGTCCAAGATATAACATTCGTTACTTTTCAAACCCGAAAATCCAACCTATTTTCAAATTTTTCGGTTTATGCTTATATAAATATAGTTAGTTCTTATGTATTTACGTTCAATAACCGACACATTTTGACGTTTCGATTATACGTAACTTTCGTTTATAATTTATATAATATTCATGAAAATTCAAGTAATTAATCAATCGTTTTCTATTCAATTCATTTAATTTATAAAACTCCGGAATTTAACGTTGTACTTAAACAATTTTCACGAACTATCAAGTATAATACGAAAAATAGCTAAGTTTGTAAACTTTACGCCGTTCTTATAACATTCAAAAGTTCAAGGTTTAAGTTGTAATTATAGTTTAAATATTGTTTTAAAGTTATTAGAAACATGAGGGGCCAAAACTGAAAAATGTATTTAAAATATAATATTAAACAAGCCCAACCCATCCCTCCCTTCCATGCCACGTTTTTCCGGCAAGCCCTCCGGCGGCAGCGGCGCACCTTCTCCGGCGACCATTTAAACCCTTAAAACATGAGTTTTAACCCATTTAAAACTCGTAAGACTCGTAAACTATAATGGCAAATTCATAATATTCATTCATATCTCATTATAACGTTAAATATTGCGTCAAATAATCCGGGTAATCCGCCGGATAATATTCAAATTTCAATAACTAATATTTATGTCCTACGCTCCGATTAAACCTACAAATAAGACCCTAGACCTCGACTAAACCTGCCACAATCATCAAACCAAGCTAATACACTCTCAATAATCTGTAATCCGTCCGTCTAAACTAGTTCCAGCCAACCCGCCGTTAACCATCATTCCCGCATAGTTACAGGTAATAATTATATGTTTTTTAATCAATTAAACTCTTCTAACAAAACCCCTAACTCAATTTTAACAAACAAAGGATCCTATTAACAGTTTTAAATATCTAGGGTTATGAGGAAGATGATGAACTTTAACCTTTTATATATAAATAATTGTTTTCATACAATAAACAAATATCATTCTAGTCCAGTGGTTAACTCGCAAGTTTCTGGCTGAAAGGACCCGGGTTCGAACCCGGGTCATGCCGTTTTCTTTTTTTAGTGTTTATTTAAAAACAATAATATTTTTTTTATTGTTGTATAAACCAATAAATATATTAAAAATCTTTATAACTTTAATAAAATTAATTTAAGTTAAATAATATTAGTTATAAATCATATTTATCACTTTTTTGATCTAAAAACACGACCTTCGTTTCCATTAAGTTTTCATTAGAAACCCGATTAGTATTATTATTTCGTCAAACTTTATAACACTCTAAGGTAATTATTTTCAAACTAAAATTCCGTAAAGATCCATAATTCATAAGCATTATAAATCTCAAACCCGTCAAATTAGTTTTAAACTCATTCAAATTTATATATATATATATATATATATATATATATATATATATATATATATATATAGGGTTTGGATCAAATTCAAATGAAATTAACGTGCTAAACATGAGAATCAAGTAGAGTAATTATATACTATTATAATTATTCTACTTGATTCTCACGTTTAGCACGTTTCATTTGTACGTTAACCTTCCCCTATATATATATATATATATATATATATATATATATATATATATATATATAGGGTGAGGTTAAAATAAGAAGTGGAGTTTGTCTAAGAAGTGTAAGAAGTAATCTTGTGCTTTAGATATGTTGATCTGACGGTGGATATGGAAAGTGTGTTTTTTGTTCGGTGTGTTTTATTTTAGTTGTGGTGTGTTTTTTGTTCGGTGTTTTTAATAGATATAGTGGTGAAACACATTTTCTACACTTCTTAGGATAAATCTACTTCTTATTTTAACCTTGCTCTATATATATATATACACTTTCGTTCGTAAACTTTAAATTTTGTTAACATATTCGTTGTTCAAAATAAAATATACCGTTAACATCAAAATCCTATAAACGTTATAATATTCAAACTCGATATTAACCTCGTACTTTATTATTAAAATATTAATTCTTTAAAATTCGTTATCATATAAAATAATATTATAATATCCAACTCCATAATAGAATGTACATTCAACACTTCAAAATCCCGACAACCCGAGTTATCTACTTTTTATATGTCGTTAGTTAATATTAGTTATGTGCTTTTAATTCTAGTTCGTGACGTTCAATTGCTTCGGTTTCATTTACGCACTTCTGGTTTAATTTCAAGTTTGTCTTCAACTTCAAGGTGAGTTTCTCACACCCGCTTTTTAACGTTTTTACACATTTTGGGGGTAGCATTTATATCCTCTGAACATTACAGTTTCGTTTAATTATTATTTACAAACTACGATTCGTTACATGGACTTGTGTGTTTATTTGCTTACTTGCTCAAAGATTACGTGCTCATGGTTTCCTCATTAAGTATGATCATACACCCCCATGCACTAAGGACCTCGTTGTTATGAGTGGAATAGGGACCCCCGATCCGAGTACGTTGGTTGTTACCAACGGAAATGACACTTACTTGCGCTATTATCCGAGTACATAGGTGCACTATCCCAACTGGAAAGGACTTTACTTGCTCATTTACACTTGTTCATGGAATTGTAGATTTTTATGTACTTATATCAAACTTGTGTTAACTCACCAACTATTCATTTAGTTGACATTATTTTATATATATGCTACATGTACATCTATTTGAAGTTGACACAAGAAGAAGACATTAGAACTTAGGGTATTTCAATAAATGGACAAGTTGTTAAATTGTTCTTGTATTTTCCGTGTATTTCTTGTTATAAACTTTTGTACTTGATGTTTAAATTAATTAATGATAATATTAGCACTTAATAGTGTCACATGTGTTTTGAAAAATCTGTACATCACACTCAGGCATTTCCGCTCTAGCCTGGGTGTTACACAAGTTGCCTAAGTCCCTAAACAACTCTGTTGTTGAGGGTAGTAAGTATGGGTTAGAAAGAGTGTTAAATTACTCCAAACTGTCCAAAGTAAATTTTTGTTTTATTTCTATTTTAAACAAAACTCTATAACCTAGAATTTTTTTGGAAACATCATCTAATCAAAATTGGATTGATGCTATGAATGAAGAAACGAATACTCTTAATAGGAATAATACTTGAGAAATTGTAGATATTCCTAATGGTAGAAAACCCATTGGTTGCAAATGGGTTTATAAGCTAAAGTATAGGTCTAACGGTGAAGTAGAAAGATATAAGGCTAGGTTCATTGCAAAAGGTTTCAACCAAAGGGAAGGAATAGACTTAGGTGAAACTTTTTCACCAGTAATAAAAATGATTATTGTAAGGACAGTAAATTCTTTTGCTGTTAAAAATAGTTGGTGTTGGGCCAAAGTTTTGTGGTTTGTACTTAATATTGTAACGTTGGGCTTTGGGTTTTGGGTGTGTGTATGAACCGAGAACACTTATGTGTTCTCGGTGGGCTTTTAGTTGTTTGGTCCGGCCTAGTTAATTGATATCCCTATATATATGCATGTTATGTATAGTGTTAAAGGTTGTTCATTCCTAGTATTGTGATCAAGTATTGTAAGTTCTTAAGCACCCGAAGTATTCAATAATATACGTGTGTTTTGAAGCAATCGTGTGTTATTTACTTGTTCTTGTTTGTGTTCTTGAATCACCGAGTGTTGGTATTCCGCACCAATATTCGTTTGGTTGATATCATATTGTAGTGATCCAGATTCGGGACTTAAAATTGGTATCTGAGCCTTAGACCTTTTCAGGCTCGTTATTGTGATATCAACGGATTCAAGATATCAAGGTTTGGTGGTATTGGTGATTTTTCCGGCGAGGCAGTGTTCGGAGAAGAAGATTGGACTATTTTTAGATAAAGATTGGATTTGACTTGGAAACCAAATCAAATCCCACTTTATTTGGAAATCTGTTACAATTCAGTTGAAGATTTTTTTTTTTTCGGCCTCAGTGGTCCTCAAAAATCAGTAGTACTCGGCTAATCATTGTTCTCGGTGACTTCTAGTTCTCGGCTTCTCGTAGTTCTCGGCTGATTCGTGTTCTCGGTCAAAGAACTGTCAACATTCTAGTTCTCGGCTAATTCGTGTTCTCGGTAAAAAGATTGGTCAACACTCTAGTTCTCGGTCAAAAGATTGGTCAACACTCTAGTTCTCGGTCATCAACTGGTCAACGTTTGTGTTTTCGGTCAACGCTCTCGGCCCAGTCTGCTGTGTTGGGCCTGTTTGTTTTGGATTTGGACCATTAAACTGGCCTGATTTTTAAGTGGACCTAATTCTTTATTTGGACTTAAATTAAAATGGCACAATTAACTAATGGCAACAGTTCCATCAACTCATCTCTTCATCAAGAACTGGATTCCATCATGGGCACTGCTACTCGTATACCCCGTCTACTGTCTCATGAGGGATTCAGTGAATGGAAATTCCGTTTCGAACACTATGCCAAGATGAAAGATTCAAAAATTTGGAAAAGCATTGTGAGGGGACCTCAAAGGATTACCTATCAAAGAGATGGTTCAACCGAGGTTCTTGTGAAACCAGTTGCTTTATATGATGTGATGACTTTGCAAAAGTTGAGAAAGATGAGAAAGCTCTTTCAACTCTAACTATGGCACTCTCACCCGAGATTTCCCTTCAATTTAGAGAACTTCAATCAGCTAAGGAGTTGTGGGCCGCACTGATAGAAGTTTATGAAGGAAATGAGAATATGAAGAGAAGTCGTCAAGACCTGCTGCGACAAAAGTTTAATATGTTCAATCATGTTTTGGGAGAGACATTGGAATCCCAACTACAAAGGTTTATATCTCTCATAACTGAAATGATAACTGCATGAATCTTTCTGCAAACCTCAGAAATTAACAACAAGTTGGTGAACTCTCTGCCAAAAAATTGGGACATGAATGTTGCAGTTATCAAAAAGACTAAAGACCTTAACAGAATGAGCATGACTGAAATGATTGCCACTATTAAAGCCTGTGATATGGATGATAAGCAACGGGCAATAAATCATGCTAGTTCTTATAGTGTTGCTGGATATAACGTTGCATCTAACAGTGCCCTCATGTCTCAAGATAGCTTCTCACTGTTCAAGCCCACTCAACAACCACCACAGGGAAACTTCCAGATGTTTTCATCCACCCTCGATCAATCATCATCATCAAATTCACCTAATCCAGCACCTGTCTTTTTCACCAAATCTAGCCAGTCTACAAATGATTCTGGTAAAACCACTCCAACTGAGAACTTCAGCCAAATTCCCACTAATGGCGGGATTTATGAATTGTTATCATGCCTTTTTGGCCAGAGACCTGGTTCAACCTGTTGTCACTGCTGAACTATATTAGATTCATCCCGACGATGTTGATGAAATGGACATCTCGTGGCAAATTGCCATGGCAGTCTTCCGTACAAAGAAGTTTACCAAAAGGACGGGTAGAAACAATTGGAACATGCCTAATAACAAAAAGGTGGGTTTTAATAAAGAGACTCTAAGGTGCTATAACTGTCACGAGCCTGGTCACTTTGCTCGTGAATGTACTAACCCAGCCAAAGATGGAAATACGGAAAGAGCATTAGTTCCTGTTGGAAGTGCACGGGGTGAAGCTGGAGGTAGCTCGGGTAATGGTGAAAAGGGTATGGTTGCTCAAACATTCTCTTGGGAAGGTCAGATGGCTGCGCTAAACATTGGAAATCAGACTGCAAATTTCGCAACAGTTGAAGACTCTGAAGATGAAAACACTGCTGAGGAGAAGGTCAAGGAACTCAAGTTTGCATACATGGCGTTCACTTCTCCGGATTCAACTGAGCTACGTTTTCAACCATGTTCCTTAAATTGTGCTGAGAAAATAGAAATGTATAAACTTCATAATGACTGTCTGAGTAGAGATATGGAGAGAATAAAATCAGAAAAATTTAAAGTTAAGAAAAATGAAAAGGAATTTCTAGACAAAATAGAATCTCTTAACAAGGACATTAAAAAGCTTAGATCTGATTTTAGTATAAAGAGTTGTCATCACCTTGATGCCAAACAAGAAATCGTTGAATTAACCGCTAACCAGGAAGCCTCCAAGTTAGAAATCTTGAATCTAACTAGCAAGTTTGAAAAGGCTAAACTTGATTTTAAAAAATTTGAGGGTTCCAGTAAAGTAGTTGGTTCAATGATTGAAAATCAATTGTGGTGGAAAGAAAATGAAGGTGAGGGTATAGGATATAGTCAGGTTCCCCCTCCATATAATCACAATTATGTTCCTACTCCTGTCACCAAAGAACAGGAAGAAAAGATAAAGGGTATGAAGTATGTTAAACAAGACAAAGGAGATGGAACCAGCTCTGCTGATGCTGGTTCGTCTACTTTAAATATGAACGATTCTAATGTATCTACTTCATGTGCAGAGAGAATAATTGTGAAGGAATGGGCTGATGAGGATGACGACCCGTGTTTTGATTTTGATAATAATGTTGTTTCTGATATTTTCCTGTTTTGAATTCTGTTATTCCGACTATTTGTGTGGGCTCTGTCTCAAAGAGCAAGGATTCTTGTGTGGTTGATTTGGTTGAGATTTTAAACTCTAATAATGTGGTTCCTAATAAAACCAAAATTTCAAAAAATTCAGAAAAATATGTTGCACCAAAGTTTGTTAAGGAGGGATGCTCTAATGACAAACAAGGTGATAAGTTCAAAAGGGGGAATATGAATTCTCGCAAATCTAAGCAGACTGGTCCACACAACCAGTCCAGACAAGGAGCTACCCAGAATGAGTTTTTCATAAAACGTCAGACATGTTTTAACTGTGGCACTCCTGGTCATATTGCAAGAAACTGTCCACATCGTCTGTATATTCCCTATTATGGATTTTATCACAGGAATATGCCATATGTGCCTCGTAATGCGTACAGACAAGGATTCAGGCATTATCCAACTAGTTCCTTTGACGATGATTGGAATCGAAACAAATCTGGCAGGTTTAGTCCTCATCAGACCAAACCTAACAGGTCCAAAAGAATAGTCAGAAAAGATGTCTCAAATTCAAACTCTAATATAAATACTAAGACTAAGTCCAAACAGGAGAAAAGGGCGGATTCGTCTCCTCCCACGTCCAAATCACCGGAGGTTACGACAACCATTCGTACATATAACTCCAAGTCACACAGACATAGATGCTTGCCTAAATCTCCGGCAAAAGATTCAACAAAATCTATTTTTGATGATCAAAAGGATATGTCATGGCAATATGTGACAACTATAGACGAATCAGGGTCACCCAGTGTGAATATGGACTGGGTACCAAAAACTAACTAATCCCACGTTTTGTGCAGGGACAGCTATGGAGGAATATCATCAGACCTTGGTATGTTGATAGTGGCTATTCCAGGCACATGACAGGAGACATTACCCAGCTACACGACATTCAAACATTTAATGGTGGGTATGTGTCTTTAGCGGGAGGAGAAAGGGAAAGATCACTCAGAAGGGTACTGTAAGTAACGGTGTTTTAAAGTTTGAAAATGTTAATTTTGTTCCAGAATTGAAGCATAGTCTTTTGAGCGTGTCACAAATTTGTGATAAAGATTTTTCAACTCATTTTACTAAAAAGGAGTGCTTAATTCTGAAACCTGGTATAATCATGCCAGAAGATTGGATTCTTGTTCGATCACAACGAAAAGATATTGCTTTTGTGATCGACATGAACAAAAATGTTCCTGAGGAAATAACATGCTTGTTTTCAAAAGTGTCGGAACATAATACGATGCTTTGGCATCGTCGGCTTGGTCATGCTAATACTAAAAACTTGAATCGTCTTGCTAAAAACAATTTAGTGCTTGTTTACCTATCAAGGATTTTGTGACCGTTGAAAAATGTGTGGCTTGTGCTTTGGGAAAACATCATCGAAAAACTCACAAGCCAAAATTGATTAATACCATCTCATCTGTTTTTCAACTACTTCATATGGATCTGTTCGGGCCAGTTCATGTTTTAAGTTTGTCTCGTAGCTCTTATTGTCTTGTTATTATTGATGACTACTCACGGTTTACCTGGGTATTTTTCTTGTCAAATAAGAGTGAAGCTGCAGATCTGATCAAGAAGTCTGTGGTGTTGATGGAGAATCAACTGAACCTGAAACTGAAAGGAATCCGTTGTGATAATGGAACAGAGTTCAAGAATGCGACCTTGAATCATTTCTGCTCAAAAAAGGGTGCTTCGTCAGTTAGCGCCCCACGAACTCCTCAACAAAATGGTGTGGCTGAAAGAAGAAACCGAACCCTTATCGAAGCTGCAAGAACAATGCTGTGTGACTCCAAATTGCCACTGTTCTTTTGGTCAGAAGCTGTTAACACGGCATGTTATGTTCAGAATCGGGTGAAAATCAACAAATTGAAGATAAAGACACCATATGAGATTGTTTACGGTCATCAACCCACGGTTGCACATTTCAGAGCGTTTGGTTGTCCGTGTACATTACTGAATTTCGAAACCACTCCAAAGTTTGGGGCTACAGCCGATGAGTGTTATTTTGTTGGGTATGCGGGAAATACAGCTTACAGGTTTTACAACAAGTCCACCAAATAGATTATAGAGTCTTATGAGGTTCGTTGGCTGGAAGAAAATGAGACTGATGCTCGTGTTGGTTCCGATTGGTTATTCGATTATAATGAATTTTTCAAACCATTCAAGGTATTTCCAGTCATCAACTCCGAACCTCTATGTAATCCCACAATGGATGTTGCGAAGGAAATTCCACAGACTGTGTCTCATATTTCTCCACTGATTGATGATGATACTACAGAATCGAATGTGGCTTCACCTGCCACTGACAATCACTCCAACAAAACTCCAGAACCAGAATGCTCGCCAAACACGAGTGAAAATGCAACCAATGTTGAGGGGGAGAGTTCCATTCGTCAGATCTTTGGGAGAACCTTGTTTCCCGATAACATTCCAAATGAATATGTCGTTGGCACCTCATACTCTCACAGCACGGCAACATCTGGATGGAAAAACCCTCTTGTTGACGATATCGAGAACTTGTCAAATCTGAAACACACCGGTGATGTCTCTGAACAGTTAATTCCATTAAGAATTCAGAAAGATCATCCGATCGAAAATGTCATAAGTCCAGTTGAAGCGGGTGTGTCCACCAGAAGCCAAACAGGACACATAAACAGTTGTATGTTTTCATGTTTCATCTCTCAAATTGAACCTAAAAATGTAGAAATGGCTCTTCAAGAACCAAGTTGGGTTGATGCGATGCATGAAGAGTTGAATCAGTTTGATAAGTTGAAGGTCTGGAGATTGGTTAAACTGCCAGAAGGAAAGAAAGCTCTTGACACTAGATGGGTTTTCAGAAATAAGCAAGATGACACAGGGGTTATTGTTCGTAATAAGGCTCGACTGGTAGTTCGAGGTTTTCGTCAGGTTGAGGGATTAGATTACACTGAAGTCTATGCCCCTGTAGCTAGACTTGAGACTATTAGAATTTTCCTGGCATATGCTTCATTCATGGGGTTCACTGTGTATCAGATGGATGTCAACACTGCGTTTCTGTATGGAGAAGTTAAAGAGGAGATTTATGTTGATCAGCCACCTGGTTTTGTTAATTCCAAGAAACCAGATCACGTCTACAGAATAGACAAGGATTTGTACGGGTTACACCAAGCTCCTCGAGCGTGGTATGCTACGTTGACCAAGCATATTCTTGATCATGGGTGCAAGCGTGGAACCATCGATCAAACTCTGTTCCGGAAAACTGTCGGAAAAGATTTGATCCTCGTTCAGATTTATGTTGATGACATCATCTTTGGATCCACCAGCACTGAGTTGTGTACAGAATTTGAGGGTGTAATGAAGAAGAGGTTTGAAATGAGTTCGTTGGGTGAGATTACTACAATTCTATGGTTACAGGTTCGTCAAAGCTCAGAAGGAATCTTACTACATCAAGGGAAGTACGTTGAGGATATGCTAGTAGGGTTTAAGTTTCAAGATTCAAATAGTGCCAATACTCCTATGGCGGAAAGACCACTATTGTCATCTGATCCTAATGGGAGTCCCGTAGATCAAACACTCTACAGATCGATAATCGGGTCTCTGATGTATCTGACAGCAAGTCGTCCTCACATCTTGTTTGCAGTCTGCTAGTGTGCTCGGTTCCAGGCTAATCCTAAACTCTCTCATTTAATTGTTGTTAAACGTATTTTTAGATATCTGAAGAGACAACCAAAGTTAGGTCTTTGGTACCCCAAACAATCAGAATTTGATCTTTATGCTTTTGCTGATAGCAATTATGGTGAAGATGACATTGACAGGAAACCCACGTCAGCTGGTTGCCAGTTCCTAAGAGACCGTCTCATTTCGTGGTAGTGCAAGAAACAACAGACGGTGTCTACTTCGACTGCCGAAGCAGAGTATGTTGCTGCATCTGCTTGTTGTTCTCAGGTTATCTGGATGCAAAACCAACTGCTGGATTATGGTTTGGAATTTCTTGATACTCCTATTTTCTGTGATAATGATGCAGCCATTGCCATTGTAAAAAATCCCGTTCAACACTCCAAAACCAAGCACATCGATATTAAAATTCATTTCATTCGTGATTATTTCGATCGAAAACTGATTCATCTTGAGCAAGTTCACACTGACAACAATGTGGCGGATTTATTTACCAAACCGGTCGGTACAGCAAAATTTAATGTGCTTGTGGGTTTTCTTAAAATGCTCCGTTTCGAGGATTGAGTTTTTTTTGGAATAAATTTGTATTTTTTAATTTGCACAAATTTAGGGGGAGAAAATATCAAAAAGTCAAAAATAGTGTGTGTGCGTGGTCTTTATTTTGAGAAAAATAAAAAATTCAAAAAAATAGTGTGTGTGTGTGTGTGTGTGCGTGTTGTCTTTATTTTGAGAAAAATAAAAAAATTCAAAAATAGTTTGTGTGCGTTGACTTTGTTTTTCAAAATTCATTTTCGCTTAAAATCATGTCGGTTGCTCAAGTTTGAAGGACATATATTCGTATGTGGTTGGTCCGGTGGTCTACTTGTAGTTTCACAGGATAGCCATTTACCCAACGACTGAAAGCACCCGGGGCGACTATGATTTTTTTTTTTTGTGTTTTGTGCTCTTTCACTTAAAATTATGTCGGTGACTCTGAGCTGGAAGGACATGAATACCTATGCATGTTTGGTCCGGTTAACCACTTGTGGTCATACAGGATAGCCATTTACCTAAAAGCTCAACAGTGACCGGGGTGACTGAATACTTAACACATTTGTTTTATGTGACTCCTTGGGAAATGATATTACTATTCAGTTAACAGCTTGTTAAAAGCATCAAAATATTTTAAAATGAAAATTGATCCAACCTTTGGAAATTGATAGATAAATTGTTTCTGTGTGCCTAACGGGTGAAGTTATTAAGCTTAAAAGACTCTAGAACAGCCATTGATATTGTATGGTAGCTTTCCATGATGCGTAAAAGTTGAAGTGATATAAACTAAAATTACTAAACTTAATGTGGAGAGTCATTTTGAAGACAGGTGCATGTCTCCAGGTACATTTCTCCGAATGATATGCAGAAAAGCAATTACCCAGTCATACACGAGCCCGTTAGTGCCTTGATCACCAAATATATTGTGTTTTTATGTTTAAAACAAATCAGCAAAAGAGTTATTCATGGGTTATTTACCTATTATTAAATTATTTTTAAGAGTCTTAAAGGGACAAACTAGAACTACAGAGATGGGGGCATACAAGTAAGTCCTGTCATGTCTCGAATGAAAGGCTTGTCAGTTTACTGGCACTAAGTCCAACATTCAACCTTAAAGCCTAACATTTTTGCGTTTATAAAAATCTTTTGATCAAGAACTAAGGGGTTGGAGTCAAATTGGGGTGATCTGGGGAAAGCCAAATACACTTTGAGAAGAGATAGTAGGCACCACAGGTCCATGAGTGATGTCCATCTAAGCTTTATGCCGAACTGAACCTTAATCATATCACTGATGCAATGAAAATCATGCTAAGTATGTTATACCTGCTGTCAACCTGTTTCTTTATGTCATAATAACGCTGAACATGAATCCTTGTGACAGCCTATTAAACAATATGATTCCATGTTCGGATCTTTTCATATGAGGGCGGCATTTTTATTAAAAACTGAAATTTGATCCCGATCTCAAAATTTCAAGTGAGTTACTGTGTATATCAAAATGGGTATTTATTTTGTATGTTTTTTTTCTTAGCTAAGTTTCTTTGTATTTTTTTTGTAAGTTTTTTTTAAGGTTTCCTCAAAATTACTCTCCTCGAAATGATCGTATAACTTGAGTTCGTTTTTGGAAAGTGGGCTTCAATTTTTGGGTGTTTGGCCTTGCTGGAAATGTCCCTTGGGCTCACTGGTTTGAGCCCACTTGGCATTCTCGGCCCAACTCCGGTTTAACCTAAGTGGCTTTTAATGTTTGTTTTGTTAAGCACTTTCTTTATTCTCACAAAAATTAAAAATCTTCTCTCTCTCTCTTTCTTAGCCGAAATCTAAAACCCATCTCTAAAACCCTTCTCTAATCATCTCTCAGTGTACATTTTATTGGACTAACAGGTACTGAACAATGTCATATGGGATCTTTGCTCCGACAAGAGGCTCACTCGATGTTTCCATGAACCGACTCCATGGATAATTTGATGAATCACAAGTGGATTCTTGATTATTTAGGAGTATTCGGTGGATTCCTTAGGGTTTAATTAGGTGTTTTTGGTTGATTACTATGGTAAATTGCAGGTTTAATGGAGGTGCTTGGAGAGATCTCGGTAGGAAGAAGATGCTTACACGTTTCCCTAGGCAGAAACCCAAGGGTTCTCTGTCCACAGCTGTCAAAAGCTTTCTGTTGACTTGTGTTGACTGAGAACACTTCATCTTGACAGAAAACTCTGGTTCTCGGTCAAGATTGACCGAGAACCCCCGTTCTCGGTTGCCTTTTGACCGAAATCTCATTTGTTGACCGAGAACTTAATCTGTTGACTGAAATCCCTCCATATGGACTTAACACTCACTGTTGGACCATCTAATGCGTTCTTGGGTTCTCATATAAACTTTCTTTGGGCCTGCTTAAACCCTGTGGCCTAAATTCTTTATTAATCATGGATCAAATGTTAATCACTATCATGTTAATATATATGATATCTAACTTGATACGTTTGGTGCAGATATGGCTGATCAAAACCCGTTAAAGTTTGTGGATACTCATAATATAGCTGGGCACTTGTATGATCCACCATTGGCTCACAAGGAATTCAAGTCGATGATAGTCGGACTCAATACCTGCAGGATCTCTCATGCTCTTCGGGAGAACCCTGTCATTTGCAAGAAGATGGTTACTGATTTCTGGAACAATGCAAAGATCAATTCACAAGGGGCATATGGAGTTATTTCAATCGACACCAAAATTCAGATGAAGCCGGTTGTTGTTACTGAAGCCATCATAAGAGAGGTGCTTTTGTTTGGGGATCAATCTGACTACCCAACAGAGTACTCTACTGCTGAGGTTACTGAAGTTCTTACAAAAATGGGTTATGAAGGCACCTACCTTCCTGCAATCAAGAAATTATTTCACCCGTATTAGAGATACTTACTGCACATGTTCTTTACATATATCTCGGGAAGAAAGGGAGGTTCGGATGAGATCAGTCACGTTTAGATGTCCGCTATTGCTGCTCTGATCATGGATTGGAATTACAATTACTCTAAATTTGTTTTCAATGAAATGATGAACAACCTGAAGGAAAAGAAGAAAGAGACGTTCCTGATGTATCCGAGGTTCCTACAGATGATATTTGACTCTCATTACACCGACCTGGTTAAATTTGTTGAGACCTTGGACATAAAGTCTATGGGACCCAACTCCTTTGGGTTGATGAAGCAATCAAGAAAGGGAGCCAAATTGGTTTATCGGGGATTACACACTTTGGTAAAACTCGAACGATTTGCTGAGACAGACGCTGAGCCTGTTTTGGCTCAGGTTGCTGATGAGCACGCGACACCAGTTCAACCGCGTGTTGCTACTTTCGAGATT
This sequence comes from Bidens hawaiensis, assembly GCF_021521415.1. Classification (NCBI taxonomy): domain Eukaryota; kingdom Viridiplantae; phylum Streptophyta; class Magnoliopsida; order Asterales; family Asteraceae; genus Bidens; species Bidens hawaiensis. The sequence goes on along the minus strand of NW_027499859.1, from coordinate 71,997 downwards.
TCCGATGATGAAGATGATGAGACTGAACACCTTGAGTCAGATATCCTTCCAAGTACTGAAAATTTAAGTGCTTTGGAAGCAGTAAAAGCTTTGTTACAGTCAACTGCTCTGAAACCTCCTCAAACTGTTACTGGGATTGATGAAGAAGACATAGCTGAAGATCCAACTGCAGACCTCGGTCCTTGTAAAAGAAGAAAGAAAGATCTGAGGCCTGGAGTGTTGATAAATGAGTCTGAAACAACCGCTACACCAACAACCAATGAAACAACCAACCCAGTTCAACATTCCATCCAACCTGAGACACCTGCTTCAGAAACATAAGCTGAACAAGATATACTTGCTGATGAGACATCATTCCATGATTTGCTGACTGGTGATTTTGGTGATGATCTTGACTTTGATACAGATATTCCACAACTCAACACTGGTGATCTTCCCTCCAGTTCATCTGGCCCAGACACTCAGGGTCAGTCAAGCGCCAGTACGTCAGACAAGGTAGCCCAGATTCTGGCTATGCAGGAAGCTTATCTTCAGAATAAAGGTAAAGGTGTGGTTCTTGAAGATGCTCCTGTTGATGTTCATGCATTACAACGTCGGGTTTTTGAACTCGAACAAGATTCGGTAGTCAAAGATGTTCGTATTCAGGAATTGGAGGCGAGTAATTCTGATAAAGACTCCAAGATCAAAGAATTACAGTCCAACATGGGAGAATTAACTGCACTATATCTTGACCTCCAGCAAAAGCTATTTCAGAAGTTTGGATATGAATTTAAAGGCAGTGATGATGTAGCTTCTAAAGTACCCAATGTAAGCCAAGGAAATAGTTCTACTGCTCGTCCCATTAACAACATTAATGATTCGGAATCGTTGCGACAGTACATGGATGCCCCTCCCATCTCCAAGGAGAAATCTGACAGAATCAAGAAGAACGTGCTTGAAAAGGGAAAGAAAAAGCTGCTGGTCATGAAAAACTCAAATCAGAATGTCGAATCGTCAGATCATCCATACAGGTTTGTTATTGAATTTCAAAAGGGTTTTAATAGTAAATATGGTGATCGATCGAGGAATTTCAGGATGGAAGCAAGAAATGAAACCACCCAAAAAGTAACACCACCTCCGGTGAATTAGGGCTGAAGAAAGATGATCGGAACGGCAAACCCACACCCACCACCCTCACAAATGTTTTCCCCTTTCTTTTTCTTAACCTTCTGAATAAATCTTATCTTACCATACAATAAAGCAATACAAGATATCCATATGGCGTTCAACTCCTATGTCCACATAGGCTTCCAAGTCATCCGGTTTACATCTATAGAATTGCCACAAAATTCACTAATTAATATTTTCTAGAATCATAACCTCACTAATTAATGTTTTTCATAATCATAACCAACTATTTCCTTTCAAATGATTTAAAAACCGATTTTGACAACAATTGATTGTTTATAACTAATTTTGGTGTTCCCTTTTTCGGTATAACTATCATTTAGCAATCCCATGATTTGTAAAACAGTTTCTCATTCCATTATTTATGGGTTAGGCTAAACGTACCCCTCCCCCTTGTGTACTTGTATACCTCCTCCCTCTAGACTTTCATTTCTTTTAACAATTTTATTTAACATATTACTACCCTATAATATTTTTAGTCATTTCAAGTCTTCCTTTAAAATATCAAATTAAATACTAAAGTTTTTATTATTTTTTTTATTTTCTCTCTTTGTGTTTATTGTTCTTTATAATAATAATAATAATAATAATAATAATATTTATTATCATTATAAAATGTATTTAAAGAATAATGATATAACGCCTTTATAAAAACGATAAAACGTTTTGTATATATTTAATATGTCTCACACCCGACAAAATTATCTTTTAAATACTTTTTGATAAGTTCGAAAACCTGAAATTAATGTCAAATGAGTAAAGAACAAACTTGTTGATCAAATCGTATATTGTTTAACATGTTTTATTAATAAAAAAATATGTTTCTTTTTTAAAGTAAGCTATCTCTAAAAGTATTAAAACACTTGTAGAAAAAAAAATGTTTTTATTCTTTTTAATTTTAAAAAACGGTTTTTATACATATACTATTTTTTTCTTATTTAAAAAAACAAAAAAAATGTTTTATAATATAAAAAAGGCAAACAAAAACTCTTTAAATAATTAAAAAAAACTTTTTTTTTAAATTAATAATGATAATAAAAGATGACAAAAAAGAATAAACATAAATGTTTATATTGTATTAATGTAAAACTTGGAGGAGGGGGTATGTTTAGTAAAATGGAAGGGAATGGGGTACGTTTAGCAGTACCCTTATTTATATATATTTTTTCTAGATCTTGTGGTTTTGCAGAGAATAAGGTAAAGAATTATTATAATATCTGCATATATATATATATATATATATATATATATATATATATAACGTTTGAAATATTTTTCATCCGTATGTAACACATGCCATTGTTCTAGCATTCCACTATTTTTATATTTTATAAAGGAGATTACAAGGTTACCTTATATAAACTTTTAACTATTAATTTAACTGAATTAGTCTTAGATTACAACCTGTTACAAAATTATTATATATATATATATATTAAATTGCAGAATACGATTGTGAGGAGAAGTAACTATTCAATTCTGTTGGGTAATCTTATGCATGAGGTACAACTTCTTACTGCAGCCATTCTCTTTTTACTGTGTTCGGTGTTATCCTCATCCATCCTATAGCCACGTAATCTGATCATCTCTGCTTTACCATTTACTTTCTCTTTCTTCTTCTGCCGCATCGCGTTCCTTGCACGTCGTTTATGATGATTTAGGGCTCTTTTTAATTTCAATAAGAAGATGACTCCATGGATTCCTGCTAAAAAATTTGTTAATAGGTTTGGATTGATCCTTTAAATTGCTATTGTCTTTCTTTGGTATCCGTATCCATATTATATGTATGTGATATGCCTAGGGTTTCAGGTGCTTGACTTTGAACACAATATACAAAATTCTCCCTCCTGTTGCCTCTCAAAGTAGGTTGCAGTAATCCTTCTTAATTATGTCAGCGTACTATCGGTATGATTCGTTTATACCTTTGTTAGCACAAACTGCAACTTATTAAATCACCTTATGTGCAGATTTATCTTCAATTCTGTTATTGGTAACAATTGTATATATCTTGAAATTGAATCTATCAAATAAGTAAAATGAAGCCTAAATTTGAACTATTCTGGATACATGTATATACTATAACATGGATGGTTGAGTGTATGAAGAGCGTTACTAAAACTAAATGTCGAACTTGCTGTCGAAGAGCGAAACATGCTTTTAGTTGGATGCAATATTACTTTACTATGTTCCTTTTGCCTAATTGTTATTGATTGAAAACCAGTTTTACTTTTGGCCCGTTAAGAGTCTGATATTGTTATTGAATAGATTTACATTTTCTCAACACACTTTGCTACATTCCTACTGCAGAATTAGTATGTTGTTATGAGACATGTTGCCTTTCCAGCCTACATTAAATATACAAACACATTATGAATTCAATTTACTGTCAAGTAACTTACATAGCCATAATTAACAGTTCAACTCGAGTGTCTTAACGTTTCAACTGTTGTTGTTTTCTCACAAGTTTATGCTTCCGCAGCAACGCTCGGGTCAAAAGACCAGTGAAAATTTAAATCCCAAACATGTGAGTTTTTAATTTTTAACTATTTTTTTATATTTAGATCACAAAGCCACAAAGGTGTGAATAGAGCCAAACCACATAGTGCTTTTGTGTTTTTCCTTGTCTTGGTACAATAATCAACAATGCTGACAATTTTTTCATAAAATATACATATTATAATTATAAACATACCATATAAAACTAAACCAAAGTAAGCCTCAAACAAACTCTACATGTAAAGACCATCATCCGTTTGCATATGTATATGGTAACCACAAACACAAATCCCATACTTAAGTCTATCACAAGAAACAGATGGTCCATTTAGTGCACCACAGGGCGCGGTGCACGTGGCCGAACCGGTGTCTTTGAAGGGCTCACCCTACATCAACATAACCCAAACTATAAATAGTTAATTACATATCTCAATAAATATATATAAATAGTTTTAAAATGGATCATATACCTTATTGGCAATGATCCCAATACAGCACCACTACAGTTCAGGGCTGCAATTGCACTCTCAGCCTACAAGTTCCAAAGCCATTAATCACAAACGATTACATCGCGTATATGCTAATAAAATTGCACAAAAAATACCATCACGAACTCCACAAACGCGATACGAGTCGAATGATGATAGTCTCCAAGCAACCTTAGGCGGTAGACCTATGAAATGAGACATTTGTTAATAAACAAAAACAATTGCTTTTGCAGATTAAATTAATCGATCACAAACCTCGCCACAAAGTGTTTCAAAGAAGAGTTTGACATCAGTTTGAGTAACCTATCACACATATGTAATATGTTATTGTACTAGGAGTTATCAAACACGTTAAAGTTTTAACTACCTTCTTATCAATGTTAGTACAATAGATAGTTCGTGCACACATTTCCCTCTCGTCTTCAGACTAAAACAAAATAAAAGTGATGTTTGCATCAGATAACGCACATATGCAAAGTTTATTTATTATAGGTGCATAAGTCAAACACGTGTCAAAAGAATCATACCCGAGGCAAAAAAGTAGGGTTTACGGGTGCAATTGCAGTTTTTGAAGGAAGTACCCTAACAGGGTAATAACCGAGCATGGTTCCTCCTAGACTCAACGCGTTCTTTGCACCTTCTGCATAAATATTTAATGGTTATTGAATGCGTTCAAAAAAATACATTTAAACTATTTTACTATAATTGAAACGGAAATTGGAATACCCTCATCTGTGAACTCTATAAACGCAAACCGAAGAACGGAATTAGGGTCACCACATACACGACAATCAACAACCTGTCCACAATTGATAAAAAGGGCCGCAAGTTGTTCTTCAGTTACCTAAAACAGACAAAATCTGTGTTTAGATAAGTGTTATACAAACAGACAAAAACTGACGTGAGATGAGTATTTACCTGATGATCAATATCAGACACGTAAACCGTCCTCTTTATAACATCTTCGCTTTGTGCCATGCTAGTTCGGCTATTCATCCTTCGTTTAGCGTGACCAAAGTTACTCTTCTTCTTGTCATAGTCATCAAAATCCCCAAAAAGAATCAGAAACAAAAATAGATACAAAGAATCCAATAATTATATTCGCTTAACATATGAAAAATGATAAACATTTATATCTAATTGTAGTAACATATGACAAACAATAAAGATTCATACCTAATTGTAGTAACATATTTAACAATCTAAGATAAGGATGGTTTGATGGTATACCCTTCTAGCAGAACCATGGTTGGAACTCGCATTCGCAAACAAGGGGTTGTTCGTTTGAAGCAGGAAATTGTTGACCGCAGCAAAACCAAAATGAGCAGTGGGGACCATAACCGGCCTCACATGATTTCCAGAGAGCGAGGGAGGCACGAATTCAGCGGCCATGGGGTTCAATTTCGAGAGCATTTCGGCCAAGTCCCTCATTTCCTTGTTAAAACCCTTGTGATCATGATGATCACCACCATTCATCACCATCTGATGCTGATCAATTGTTATAGATTTAGACCGATCATCGACGTCGTCGTTCTGTTCGGATTGATTATTCGATCCACCGGTCTCAACAACCGCCATGATGATTATTATTTGGAATTAATTGATCACTACTACACTCACACTGTACACGTCGGATAAGTTATAACTGGTTTTAGCAATCAACCAAAAACAAGATTACCTGATAACAACAACAGGTGATTCATTGAATCAAGCTCCAATAATCGATCTCGTTATAAAACAAATAGATAGAGATGAGAGGAAATCATCATCATCATCAACAACAACCTAAACAGGAGGAGGAAGGTTCTAGAGAGAGAGAGAAAGAAGAGAGAGATGTGTGTGTGTGTGTGTGTGTGTGTGTGTGTGTGTGTGTGTGTGTTTTGTTGGGATGGACTGATTTGGGCACACCACTTTTTGGAGTGAGGACCGTCCCACGGCACAACATCCAAAAACATATAATATGACGTACGTCTATGTATTACTATTAGTTTACCGGATTATTAATTATGTTACCAGATAAATTCAAATATCAATACTTTACTAATACTTTATTTTGCAAATATGATCATATTTTGTGATAACGGTTTTTTCTTTACGCTTCGTTATAATACCGGTATGTATAACTATATGCTGTAGTTATAGACAATGAAAGCCTTGAAATTAAAGTTGTATAATATAACCCAAAAGGATAAATGCGCCAAATCGTTCGTTGCGGAGACGGCTAGGTATTGCATATCGTAGCGTAAAGAAATAACCGTTATCACAAAAAGGATACGACGTAACTTAAAAATATCGATTAAAAAATATGCTAAATGTGTTGAATTTTTATTTCTTTATTTTAACAAAGAAAATTGGTTTTAAATAATCACAACTATAACATATTGGCAAATAGCAATCATAACTTCATACTTGGCTAGTGATAGTCCCAACTAAAGGTTTATTTGTTCCAACAATCCGTGAGTAACGAATTGTTAACTCCGTTAATTTGTTGTTTATTCTAGAGCTGAGGGTCTCTCTGGAAGCCACATCTTTATCCATATGGATAGAGGTACGGTGTGCCTACATCCCACCCTCCCAGACCCTATTTATAGCTTTGCTGTTGGTGGGATTTCACTGGGTATGATTAATTAATTGATTGATGTTAATTTGTTGCTTATGTGGTACGCCTAGCAGACCGTTGAAAAAAAATATACATTTAGTTGAGACTGTTATTTGCCAATAGGGTATAGTTGACATTATTTAAAGGAAAAATTCCCAAAATGACCTACTTTGAAAAGAGATTCCATATTGATCTCCCAAATTTTAGAATTCCAAAAATGCCCTACTAACTCATCTTTGACCATGTAAAGATGAGTTAGGCCTCAAAACACATGGTCAACGACGTGCTGCATCCAAACACATAGTTAGATATGTGTTAGATTTTTATATTATTTTTAATATTATATTATAGTTCTACTTATATTTGGTTTTTTATAACTTTTAATATATAAAGTTTTATATTTTTTCGAATATACTGATAAGACATGCTTATTTTTATCTACACGTTGACATAAATTTTATTTAAATGCGGGTGGGTCAAATTTTACTGAACATATCGATATGAGTTTGACACGGCTCGGGTTTAAGTAAATTTATGTCAATCCGTAGGTAAATTATGCATGTCTCATCGGTATATTCAAAATTATATAAACTTTTTATATTAAAATTAAAAAAAACAAATATAAGTATAATTAGTTATAGTAATATAATATTAAAAAAACAAACAAGAGGCTAACATATATTTAAGTATGTGTTTAGATGCCAATATGTCGTTGGCATGTGTTTTGAGTCCTAACTCGTCTTTGGCCATGTGTTAGAAAGTCTAACATGTCATCAAAGACGTGTTTGTAAAACACTTTGTCAAAGATGTGTTAAAGTTCCTAACATATGGTCAAAGGTGAGTTAGAGGGATTATAAAGTTTGAAAGACAAAAATGGAATCTCTTTCCAAAGTATGTCCATTTTGGGAATTTTACCTTATTTAAAACCGATTTTTTTAAAAGGAAACAGATGATTATTGTCACGTAATGTTGGCACATAGATGTTTACTGAAAACTACGTGTGCCACGTAAGCATTAGACTAACAGCTGGTTAACCCTGTTAGTTGCAGACCGTTGTTAAAAAAAAACACACCTTTAGGACCATCACTAGCAAAGAGTGAAATTTGGACTGTTATTTATCAATAAGACATAATTGAGATTATTTAAAGGGAAAATTCTCAAAATAGGCATTTTTAACCAAGCTTTTCCAGTTCTAGCCCAAGACCAAAACTAATTCCCAAAATAACCAGATTATTCCATCGGATCCAACGGTAACCATTCCTAATCCGACGGGATTTGTAGCCTATCCTGACGCGCCACATAGCATGCTATTCCGTCAGAACCGACGTTTTAAGGTTTTGGCCGATTGATTTGCCGGACGAACCGTCAGAGGAAAAGAAAGTCGGATCTGACGGTTCAGTTCATGCTTTCGTCGGATCCGACTAGTTAATTTGTCGACGAACCCTAAAATTTTTAATTCGGGGTTTTGATTTTGAGTTGTAAAGTGAAAATGAACACTATGGTTGTGTTCTCCTCGAAACTTAAACGATTTTCACTATTGATTTGCTTATTTTTGTGAAAAAAATAAGAAAGTCGGAAATGGAGGTTGGTTATGGAGGTTTAGGGTTTGAGAGGTGGAAGATGAAGAATTCAGTCAGACCCACTAAAATTCAGTCAAGTCCGACGGAAATTCTGCCCACTAAAATTCAGTCGGATATGAGGAAACTTTAAGAAATTCCGTCGGATCCTTTAAAACATTGACACGTGGCGCGATTTTAAATGTTCAAAAATTCTGTTGGACGACGTTGAAATTCAGTCAGATCCGATGAAAAAAATTGGCTATTTTGAGGATATTTTTTTGTGTACCTAGGCTATTTTTGAAATAAATTGGTCAAATATGGCTATTTTGAAACATTTTCCCTATTTAAAACCAATTTTCTTTTAGTCAAATAAACAGCTAGTCCTTTTTTAATAACAAAGCTAAATCATTTGTCCTGACCATTACATTTAGTATATATAACATGATAATTTATCAGTAACAAAAAGAAAAGAACAAAACATTTGTCGTGATTTTGAATTAAAAGACAAACTATATGAAAAGATTATGTTGATTTACATTAAATTAGATTATTGACCCGTGTATAACACATGTGCAAATATAGAAATTATCAAGTACAAAATATATAATTTCAAATGACAATATGTTTTTGAATATGTTTTTTGAGACGAAAACATGCTTTATAATTGCAATTCATATTCATACGGAAAGAAGTAGTGAGGTTACATAGTAGAATGTCAAAAAAAATAGCAATTTGAATTGTCTCATATCATATGTGGTTCCTTAAAACCAATTCATACATGTTTAATCAAATTCATGAGTAGCGGCCAACACCTATAAAGGTCACATCTTTCTTAACGGCTAAAGTTATAGTAAATGAACATCATAATTCTTGAAAACTAAATTTTTAATTACATATTAAATCCCCTAAATTCCTTCATTTGCATGTATGGTTTATGCATGTATGATTTCTTAGAAGGCATACTAATACGTTGGCTATTCAAGTACAACTAAAAATGCTATGAAAACATTGGTCGTCGTTATTCAAGTAAAACTAAAAATGCAATGAAAAGTGGGGCGGACCGAGTTTGTTACCATATTAATTGCATATTTATAAACATTTTCACATTGCAGCGGTATATTCCGTTTGTTCCATTTTGCATATTACCTTGAAGAGACGTTGTTACAAAGTAGTTATTTGTAGCATGACATTCATAGCTTGCACAAAGAAAACAAATACATGTAGTATGATATCATTAGTAAATTTCGAACCCGAAAACAAAATTTAATAGTTCATAGGTTAAAGTTAAAATACAAAGGGAGATAAAAATAAGAAGTGTGAGAAGGATTTGTGACCATACAAAAAACCTTTAAAAATAAATACCAAAAAAACCATAACTCAAAATATAAATATAAAACAAAAAAAATTAAAAAACTAAAATGTTTCCGCCATCATTCCATTAAAAAAAATTAAAAGAAATTAAAAAAATTAACAAAAAAGAAACAATGCTAAGATCAAATACACAATGCCGAAATGAACAAAAGACGCAATTATAACTATTAAAAAAATATATCGCAAAGTATAACACAATGTCGAACAAAATATAGCACAATGTTGAGTAATATAACACAATTTAAGAAAAAAAGACACAACATCAATGAAAAAAGACACAATCAATAACGAAAATAAACAAAAAACATAATAATAAACAAAAAGACACAATGACTTTTTTGAACCACGTGCGGTTTTCCCATTGTCGGTTAGGTTAAGTTTGTAAGTTGAGTTATTTTGTCCTTAGTATTGAATTACCCCTCTTCTCATAGGTTTGTAATAGCTCGAGCCTTAGTGAGATCTGTAACTTATACATAGACCAAGTGATGAGTTATTAGGGTATGTAGATTAACAACCATGAATTAAAAGCTATTTAGACGTTATTAGGGTTTTCTGGTAAAACTGACCGTAGGGACCCAGTTGCCTTGACCTCATCTATGTGTGCCCATCTTAAGAACCCTAATTTCAACCACGTGTTAGCACTCATGTCATTTTACAGCCGTTAAGTCATCTTACCTAGGTGATTCGTTTTCTTATTATCGTTAGTTCCGTTAAGTTATACCATTAGTTAAGTTAAATAAGCTAAGTTAGTTTAAATAATTAAGATAAATAAATATATTATTTAGATAGGACTTAGATTAGAGTTAACTATCTGAGCCGTTCTCACGTGTCTTTGTGTTCGACATCCGAACTTCCATTAGACTGTGTTGCTACGCGACCGGTACACTTGCCATTTGTGTGAAGCTTAGTTAGGTTTGTTTGGTTCTATTACAATTGCAACAATGAGGTAAAAAGCTATGTATTTTGCATCACATCAATCACTCTCAGACTGCAGCTCAAAATAGTTATAGGCTTCTTGCCACTTTGCTATGCTTTTACGCTTACTACTGGATCTTCAGCCAACAATTTACCTAATTCTCTTCGCAGAAAAATAAAACACTAACTCAAAATATCATATAATACAAGAAATACAATAGACTAATATTTAGCTTTTATTTAATACTAGTTTACTCACCGAAATGGTTAAGAATATACAACTAATCTTGGTCACTTAAAATGTTAATTGTTAACATATAATTAAAAATTCTTAATGAGAATGAAACATTCTAGATACCAATAACTTAAACTTTACAATTATTTTTCTATAAATGTAAGATTAATGAGTTTTAATACAAATTTGAATTTGATTAAAATAAGTTTGTTAATTATAGAAAGTGATAAAATCAATGAGAAATTAATGACATTAATGTTTTTCAATATAGTTAGACTTGTTTGTTTAAACTGTAACAAACTTTTAAAACAATTAATATTATTAATAGGTATATGAAAATTTTAACATAATTGTGACATTATATCAAATGTTAGGCTCACTTATTAAAATTAAACGTGCATTTATTAAATGACACGTTAACACTAAAGACAACATAACACGGAAGAAGAATAATAATAAAATAAATAAAATTAGAACTGTAGTTAACTAAAAGAAACCAATCTTTTTAAGTTTAAACCGAATTAATTGAAATAAAACTTATATAACTAAAAAAATAACAAATCTTAATTTTAAAATGAATAAATTGAAACGAAATTAACAACCAAATATATCTAATTAAAACGAAACCAAAAGCCGATAAAAAACAAAATAAAAAACCGAAAACACTTTTTGAGATGAAAAATACCTAAAAATACTCAACAAAAAACCGAAAAAACAAACCCAGACCGAAACGGAAAAAAAGGAAAAACCACTCCTGAACCAAAACCAAAAGCAAATGAAACCAAAAAAAGTAAAACCAAAAACCGAATTGAAACTGAAAAAAAAAACGAAAACTTAACCAAACCCAAAAACCAAAAAGAAACAGAAAAACTAAAACTAAACCGAAAGCAAAAACCAATACACCCAAAAATGAACCAACACAAAAAATTGTGAAAGCCGAAACAAAAGATTGATTAAAGTGAAAACGGACAAAAATAAAACTAATAAACAAAACAAAACTAAAAAAGTGAAGCGAACCCAAAATTAAATAAATTGAAACAAAACCATCAACAACAAAAATCAAACCAAAACGAAAATAAAAACAAATAAAAACGAAGAAGAAAAACGAAAAACTGGCCGAAAAAAAACCAAAAACTTTGGATTTCTAAATAAAGGTAGTTACTTTGTTTACTCATAGATCTATGACAGATAAAAATATTATTCCTTGTTGAGTGTTACAACAACTATCAATCATAAATCTAATGGAGAAATGACCTAACAAAATGTTAAAGTTTTTTTTTAATCAAACTTATAAAAGCTTTCAAGTAGACAAGTAACTTCAAAAGTCAGAACCAAACAGTTTCTATACGAAATGTTTCATTTTGAATGAAATTTGTTCATGAATCCAGAAAATGAATATCATGTATACAAAACCATGCTTTTTAGACTATAACCAACACTAACATTTAAATGAGTTATTTTGGGTAAAGAGCATTTCATCAAACACTTGGTGGGCATGATATTAAAATTAATCCGGAAAATCTATTAACATTTGATTTAGGTCTTCATAATTAAAAAGATAATCGAGACACAAGGATATACATATTAGAAGCATTGTGATCGAATATAATCATAAAATTCATAAAATCAATCGAGATATAAGAAATCTACGAAACAGAATTATTATTTTAGTATTGGTTGAATCAAAATGAAGATGAAAACGCCATAGAACTCCTGCATTCGACGGAATAGAAGATGATGAACGTGAAAGCCGTTTGCAGAGAACATTTACATTCATTAATAGGGCTTAGCACGGTTCGGTTCGTTTTGGTTATTAGGCAAAAAACCCAAGCCGAAACCAAAGTAATCGGTTATTTGAATATACAAACTGTTTGGTTTTCGGTTTTCTGGTTATTTTTTGGTTATTTTCGGTTTTATTTCAAGTTTGTGTAGACATTGCAAAAAAATAAAAAAAATAAAACATGAATATGCATATTTTAAGCTTTCATAAGAACGTACTAGAGTACCACATATATATTGAATTCAAAAAAAATATATAGACACGTGTTGCATGGAATTATACAAATACAAATGTGCTAAATAGAGTTCAAAATTCAATAGAGTTCTTACTTAAAAAATATTATAAGTTTAGTCTCAATCTTCATTCATCATTTTATTTATCTTTAAAGTTTAGTTCATTTCTCATCATCTTGATAATCCTTATCACCATCTATTGGTTCAATTTAATTCGGTTATTTTCGGTTTTTTTAAAATGGATAACCGAATCAAAAACCGAAAATTCGGTTTTTCAAAAAACAAAAAATTAACCGTCAGCTAATGCTTCGGTTCGATTTTTTTTGATTAATTCGGTTTTCTGCTAACCCCTGTTCATTAGGGCTTGTTTGGTTTACAACCGAATGAATAGTTTTTAATAATTTTTTAAAATAAATAACGAACTTAAACCATCAATCATTAATGTTATTAATTTTTAAAATTATTCTTAATATCGTTTCCTACAAAAACGTAACTTATTTATATTAAATTTAATCTGATATTAATAAATATATTTATGGAAAATAGAACTTTTGCTTATAAGATTTTTTTTGGTAAATTATTATTTTCTTTTTTAATTATTTTATTACAAAAAAAATTCTAAAAATGCTTGTTATTTTTAATAGTTAATCAAATCAATCAATAGAAAAATGTTATATTAGATTGCTTTAATAGTAGATATAAATGTGTTATAAACTTTTAAAGTTTAGGATTAATATAAAATCGTTTTGATGCGTTATTAGATGTAGCAGTTAACGAAGTGACGTGACGCAACTTGTTACGTGTTATATGAGTTGGTTGATGATGTGGAATTGCTATAAATGTTAACTTCGATATTAAAATACATAAACGTGTAAATACATGTGAAATATTTATAAGGTTAAAAAAAGACCACGTAGTGAATTGTTTATAATTAATTGAAAAAATCTACGTGGAGACATTATAGTTGATATAAGATATTAACATAACTGAATTATCAATACTATGTAGGGGCTTTCACAACTCACAATTAGGGTTGCGCAAATATGTTCGGTTTGGTTACAAGACTTAATCATAATCATAATTAAGCTTTAGTTATGAAAAAAATGCTTAACTATAACATAAACTGAATGGTTCTTTAACCGTTCGTTATGCGCTGATTTCGGTTAAGTTCAATCAATTGTCCAATGCATTTTTTTCCCTTTGTTACAATTGAAAATGACTTGGTTATAGCGTCTGAAACATAATTATGAAATTAAACTAAAATATGTCGGATCAAGCTTGGTTATGGTGTTTCAACTGATTTAATGTAAGTGATTGGTTATGGTTTCTCCCATACATGTACACGGAATCAGACCCGACCTGGACCCGACGAAACCGGTTCTTCCTTTATCCGATCAAAACCCGACCCGACTCGAAACCCGACAAATCCCAGTCAAATAACCGGTTTCGTCGGAACTAGTTCTGACTTTTGAAGTTACTTATCTACTTGAAACCGACAAATCCCAGTCAATATACCTAGAACCGGTTCCTATCTGACCCAATTTTGACTTTTATTAACTGTACCCGGAACTAGTTCCTAAAATACCTGGTTTGTGCACCTTTACGCTCTGTTCTCGAGTTCACTTAAAGAGAGAAAAGAAAGAAAGAAATTTTTTGTTTTCAGTTGATCTTATGTTATCTTTCATTTCTTTTCTTCCTAATTCTTTCCAAATTGAAAAGAAAACATTTTCTTCCAACTTTTTCTTTATTTTTCATTGTTTTCCTTCAATTCGTTTTTTTCCCTCCATTTAATGAAAATCAGAAACATAACCTTTTCTCAATTCCTTAATTTTCTTTCCTTTAGAAAAACCTCTAGAACATAATAATTATTTTCTTTCCTTTTATTTCATTTCTTTTTCATCCTTAAATAAACTCGGAAACATTTTGTTAATCTGAAATTAGGAAGGCACACAATTTGGAATAGAAATATGTAGGGGCTTTCACAACTCACAATGGGGGCTACCAAAAGTTTTTTTTAAATACGTGAAAGCTAGGCCCAAGTTTCTTTCAGCCCAATTAACACAATTAATTATTTTCTTACCATGCCTATCGTCCTAAATCTATAGGTAGAGTTCCAAATAGGCAGATACTGGTAAAATGGCTTCTAGACCATTGGTTATTTACCAAACCCATTTTGATCAAACGGTCAAACTGGTGAATGTCAATAGCCGGTTCTGAGTTTTTGTATCCTCACCGCGTATAATGCTTACACTGTTTTAAGCATAATATTATGTAATTGGAAAACTTAAGTCTATAGACTTAGAGACTGTTTGGTTCATTCATATATAAATTAGTCAGATCCGAATGAGTCTCTGTCCCATTTAGTCACAACAATAACTCTGAATGATTCAGACCTAATTTTAACTATTCAGATGTTTTTCTGTTTGGAACCAAACAGCCTGAAGTCTGAATGAATCATATGTTTACATCTGAATGGTTCCATTCAGATGTAAACAAACAGTCCATTCAGCAACAACAATAAGTCTGAATGATTCAGACCTAATTTTAACTATTAAGATGTTTTTCTGTTTGAAACCAAACAGCCTGAAGTCTGAATGAATCAGATGTTTACATCTGAATTCAGATGTAAACATCTGATTCATTCAGACTTCAGGCTGTTTGGTTTCAAACAGAAATTCAGATGTAAACATCTGATTCATTCAGACTTCAGGCTGTTTGGTTTCAAACAGAAAAACATCTTAATAGTTAAAATTAGGTCTGAATCATTCAGACTTATTGTTGTGACTGAATGGGACAGAGACTCATTTAGATCTGAATGAACCAAACAGCCTTTAGTTGATATGCATGTTTAGTCCTTGTTCTTTCATTTGTGTCTAGGTCTTGGTTTGTTCTTTGTTTCATTTTTGTCCCATTTTCGTTGGGTGTCGGTACAGTGCCGATACCATGATAAATTAAATTGTTTTTTTTTTGTTGTGTCAAAATGATAACCGCTACAAGATTGAGTAAAGTATCTTTTTTGTATTGTAAGCTACGTTCAGAGTGTCAATACCGCGTCGATACTATAATAACCCGAACATATACCAACCAAGTTCTATTGATATTTAGATAAACTTTTTTATTGTTTTGTCGAAGTGATAGTCCTTATGGTGTGTATGTATATCGGCCATTAAAATTTTTGGCTTGTTATCGAATAAATAATCATATGCACAACTTTCTTTAGCGTTGGTTTTTTTTTCTTTTCTTTTTTTTTTAGAATGGCCAACGGATAAAGTCTAATTATCCAAGGTAGCTTTTTAGCAAAAGGCGATTTCATACGCCGGCGATATAAGACAGCGTTGTGAATTCCAAGCCCACCGTCTCAAAATCCGATTTGTATCGGATTTAAACTTGAGAACTTACAATCTTCAGCTTAAATTTTCACCTTCTCTCCAATGCTAGTTGACCTAAAGTTCATTGGCCTTGGTTTGGTGTTTGAAGGGTATATGAGAAGTAAAGATGGGTAAACTTCTAACTAGTCATCACCAAAGCAAGGTTTAAGAACCAGTTTAGAATTGATATTGGATGTAACTGACCTTCTGATCTAATGATTTGCGAGTGATAGTTAAGGCTTGAGGTTTAATGGTCTCAAGTAAAAGCTGTCTTAACATAGGTTTTCCAATAGTGATGGATTTTTTAAATAAGTTTGACCTAAAATATCCAAATTAACATGAACAGTTGATTGTAAGTATAAACTGTTTTAAAAGAAAAAGAAAAATTATTTGATACCTAACTTAACCTATAAATGTTGCCTACTCTTGCTAGGTAGCTTCCTAGGAACCCTGTCGGTGTAATAACTTCTAGAACATCATTACGTTGTCAACAAAATATCGAACATGCATCCCCACGTGCCACCACCTCCTCTTGTAGAAAAGTCAAGAATTTGACCAACGACCAAAAACATAAAATCCACATCCTTTTATTCCCATTAAAATCACTTATGGACAACATGAGTGGAACAATGTCAAGATCCAACAATCTATGGCCGCAGTTCCACGAAAACAACCAACCATTGACGTTTCAAAACTGGTCCGATATGGATGACGCCAATATTATTAACACAGGGGTCACATCTCCCAAGCACAGCCACAACTCGAATCAACTCAACCGAGTAACACGACCCACAATCGCCCGTAGACGGCCCAGGGCATCCCGAAAACCCCCGACCATCTTACTCAACACCGATGCCACCAACTTTCGTGCCATGGTTCAGCGGTTCACGGGTGGTGGCAACAACGGTTATGACGTCACTTCGAATCGTCAGGTTTTGAACAATTATACCTTGGCTTCTTCTAGTCTCGGAGTGCCGGCTTCACGTCCTAACGGAAGCTATAACATGGGGTTCCAGCAACCGAACAGCCATGCGGTGGTGGAGGACGGTGCTGGTGGAAGTATTACTGCTCATCATGATAATGAAGATGATCAACATTTGGGTTATAGACAGATAGGGCCTTTTAATTGGTAGATGTGATTAGGAAAATAATTAAAAATCACGGGTTTAAGTTTACTTTAAAGCAGTAGTGTGTATGTCGTTAAAAAATAAAATGTTATAGGTTAACAGTTGTATATTTCTTTATGTTGGTGGTATGTTTTTACTTTAATATAAGGGTGTTTTATTAAATTTTCATGTGTTATTAGTATATACACTTACATTTTTATTATTTTCAATCAAAAACTTCAAACGTACTGAATGATATGGCACAAGTTTATAAGTTTATAAGGTGATGTATTTGTGTAGTACCCGATAATTTCTCTTAAGGTTCAGTTTCGGATTATGAAAAATGTATAGTTTGATCAAATGCTAAGCTTTATTCTTAATATAGATTTGAGTTTTGCAAAAAAACAAAGACTTCTGCATATTGCTACACCGTGAAAGGTGCGGGCTATTACTAGAAAATAGAACTTTAATGACGCGCCATACACGTCAGTAAATGGGTAGATGATACGACATTACGTGTCAAGAAAGACCATGTCATAAAGAAAAAATGATACAAATTTGTGTGTCAACATTTTATGACATCTTTGTTTTTTGACACGAGTGTAAAAGAGAAATTTTTTGACGGATTTATAATTTCCACATTAAATAATGACAATTAACGTCTCATAATAAAACTAAAATTCATATATAGCAAAATAATTCATTTCATATAATATTTCATAACATACTAACAAACATTCAAAATTAACAATATTTCAAAGTTAACATTTCATTAACATTGATACGAACATTCACTCGTAAATAAAGGATGCCACAAAAGTCAACCATTCTTCACGAATTCCATCAATATCAGCATCCATGTATTTATTATTTCCTCAATCCCTCTCCTAACCTAAGAAAAAAATTTAGATCACTTAAACATCAAGTTCAAATGATTTGTCAAAAAAAAGTGGTCAATCAGAGATTCCACTAAGCAACTTGATAACCTGATCTGGCATATACTATACGAAAACTGTACAAGATCAATAACATAAGCGAATTGAGTCTAATTACAACAGAAATACTAAGTTTTATCAATCTCATAACATAATAACTTCATATCCTAGGTTCCTAACTGGTTATGGAGACTTATTTATTCTAGGTTTAGGGAAAAAGTTCCTAACTGAATGTCACATTTTGATCAGCATTAATCATCAGCTTTGACTATAAAAAGTCAACCTTGACACTATAACTTAAACCTACTGTCATGAATTTATTAAACTGATACAATAATGAAAATATAAAAAGCTGCTATACTTACTGTGACAATCGTCAATTTCAGGTTAACTCCGTTAACTCAACTCCGTCAATTCAAACTTAAGATCACTGAATCTATAACGCACATCTCATTACATTTAAACTAGGGTTTAAATGACGCTTAACACTTACTACATGTGTAGTCTTTCGGGAATTGCACCGAAACGCAAACGAGTTGACGCAAATGATTGGTGAATAAACGAAAAACGTCAAAACAGTAATTATGTGATAATTATGTGTTAGACTTATGTGTTGTGTGATAACATCGTTATAAGCGTTAACTCAATGTACTTGAACTAGTTAGTTAAGCTAGAAAAGCAACAATTGAAAGTTGAGGGACTTGAGTGTAACATATTATTATTATTAATAATAATAAACCTAAACCCTAACTCATTCTTTCTCTCCTCCCTCTACCCCGATCGGAACCCCTCTCCCTTGGCTCCCTTGGCTGCCGCCATTCACACAGACACATACAACCAAGTTTTCAAGCTTTTGATTGAAGATTAAGGTGCTAGAAAGGTATAAACGACTATCCCTTGCATCCCTTATACTTAATTTCGATGTTTAATGGGTTAATTGAAAACCCTAGGGGCCGATTTATGTGTGTAATGTGTTCATATGATTGTTGTTAATTTGATGATGATTTGATAACTAGAATGGATATTGTTACATGTTAATTGCTTGTGTCTTTGATTTGAGTTCAAACAAAAACCCTAATCATGTATGTAATGTGTAATTGATGTGCATGGATAGTGATTATGGAGTCTAGAGTGTTATATGAATGAATGATGGTCCATAGATAGTTAATATGTTGAGTTTGGATGCAAACAGTTTCTGGACAGATTGTGTTATTGATGTTTAATTGACTGTAACGGGGTGTAAATGTAAAAATTGGTTGAGATTATTGATACTACAGTAAACTAGGTTGAGTCTAGTTTCTAAAGAATATAAATTTACAATTTTTGGACGTGTAAAAGTTAACTTTTATGATTTTACGAAAACGTTGTGCAAAGCTGAGTTGTTAGACCTGCTGTTAGGTTGTTTTGTAAATATTATATCTCATGAACTACGAGACCAATTGGGTTGGTTCCACTTCTGGAAGTTGACTTATTGAGTTAGGAACCTAACCCAAGTGGTCTTGCATTTATTGGATTTTTCGTTTAACGGGAATTTCAAATAACATTCTGTTGCGCATGAATTTGACTGTTATGAGTTTGCTGTAATGATTTGATTATTGTGAGAAACCTATGTGGAATAAAAATATAATAAAATATGTTCTGGAAACCTAAGACATATATGCTTTTGTGATGATTTTTGGTAAATTAATTGTGATGCTATGATCGGTGGGATAGACTAGTTTTTCAAGTAGAATTCTGTCGTTAAGAAACTAGTTGCTGAGTTTTGTGAAAGTTGCATGAAACAACGTGATTGCTAATTTATTATCGTGTTTTGACCAAATTGCCCTTGAGGGGAATGATTGCAAATTAATTGTCGTGTTTTGAACAAAATGCCCTTGCGGGGAATAATTGCTAATTGATTGTCATGATTTGACCAAATTGCCCTCATGGGGAATAATTGCTAGTTAATTGTTATGTGTTGACCAAATTGCCCTTACGGGGAGTAATTGCTAGTGATGTACATTATGAATACATGACACGTAAATAATTGCTTACACATGTAACGTATCACAAATACACTTGTTAAAGTCACACAGGATTCACAAACGAAACACGAAACATGTTGTGTGCATAGGTATTATGTGCCGGGTCTAGAGACTCGATAATATTCCGACACTTAGAAAAATCTCTTTGTTGTTTTAGAACGCTAGAGAGAGTTTTTTTCTGTGACGCGCATCTTGGTGAATTATTTTGGGAATACTTCGCAAACAGTGAGTTCACTTACCCCTTTTAAACTGTTTTCAAACGCTTTTCACTTGGGGAGATAACATACTCCGAAAACGCATTTAAGATTTTGTTAATATAGATTATATATCACTTGTAAAGACCAAGTGGCAAACGCAATAACTAAAGTCCTTCATTCACATCGAACCGTTTAATATTGGATAATAGCGAGTCATTGTTGAGTAGTACTACTGGGTTTGACAAACCCCACCCAACGCTAAACTCGACTGGAGGTCGAGTGGGTGTAATCTTGGCTAAACACATACCATGGTCGGGATAGACCTGGTGGCAAGGCAAATGATAAACAGTCAGCTTCGGTGTCGAACACTTAGTGATACTTGTTTTATAGGCTAGCTACCTATAGACATATAATTGACATAACACTATCTGGTAACGCAAAACGCTGTAACGCAAAACGCTGTAACGCAAAACGCTGAACGCAAACGCTAAACGCTTTATTTTATATAAACTTGTGAACTCACCAACCTTGTGTTGACACTTTTAGTATGTTATTCTCAGGTAGCCGAGGCGGACGCGCGGTTTAGGATCATGCATTGCTTGAAACACTTTTAATTATGCAAACTTATTTTAAACTGTTATCATTGGGTTTTAAGTCGTCCTGCGTGACGCAACATTGGTTTCTATGGTTTTTACGCTTCCGCATTTAATTACTCGTAAATGTTTTCATGGTTTTGAAACTTTATTTTATGGTTGATTATAACTAATGATTCCGATCCTGTTAGTTCACACCCTCTGACGGTAAAACTCCGTTAGTGGATTTTGAGGGTGTGACAGATTGGTATCAGAGCCATTGGTTATAGCGAACTAGAAGCTGCATGCATACTAGACTATAACCGCGACGACCCATTAGTTATAATGATACGCACTGCATAGATTTGTGTAGTCTTTGTTATCTTATCTCTTTACCCCTTTCACTCATACGCGCGCGCATACACGGCTTACCTGTAGGAATGTCGACGCCGCCATCATCATCATCATCCGATCCGATGACTCATGCTCACGGGAAGGAACCGCAGTTACCTACCGCATCGCCACCCTGTGTAGTCCCGGAACTCGAAGCTCCCGCACCGAAGAGGTACCGCTTATCCGGAGGCATGTACGAAAACGAAGTTAGCTGGGATTGGTACCCTAATATGATCTGACGTATGGTCTATCGCGAACAAGTTCCCCCGTTAACTCACCTGAACCACCCTGCTTACCCCAACACCCTACCACCCATAACCGAACCTGTAGAGCGAGTTCTCGCAGCTGTTGTTTCATGCTTGGAGCGTGACGTGGGTTTCATGCGCTATACGAGAGCTAACGTTTCCGGACTGTTAAAGGAAGGAACGGAAACTAAGGAGGAAATTGCCCGCATGACAGCGGCCATGAAGGAAATACAAGAGGCTAGTGATCAACAGATGAAGATTATGAGAAAGATGCAAGCCGAGATGATAGACTTGCAAGAGCAACTCCAAGTAGCAAGGACCCGAACCGAGATAGCTTTAGCGGGTTGCGATGTCTTACAAACGCAAATTGCTCAGAACGCAGCGGAAACTGAGGCAGAGCCTGAAGGGGAAACCGAGGAAAATCCCGAGGAGGAACCGGAGGAAGAACCGGCTGAGCCAGAGGCACACTCGGACGTGTCCTCAGGCGACGACATCTCGGGATGATAATACCTAGATGGCTGGAAGAAACGCTGGACACGGACGTGGTAACATCAACTTGACTGCAGCTGAACTCCAAACTCTGCTGAACGACCATGCGGCGGCCGCTTTAGCCGCACATGTTCAGAACCAAGCTGGAGGTCCAATTGGAACGTGTACCTTCAAGAATTACCTTGACTGCAAGCCCAGTACGTTTAAGGGCACTGAGGGAGCTATAGGCTTCCTGCGTTGGGCTGAGAAGGCCGAATCAGCGTTTGAGATGTGTAATTGTCCCCCTGCCAGTAGGGTCAAATTCGCTGCTGGAACACTTGAGGATTCTGCCCTCACTTGGTGGAATTCAAACGTGCAGATCCTTGGATTGGAACTGGCTAACGCGATGAACTGGGAGGAGTTCAAAAACATGATGCGAGAAGAGTACTGTCCGAGAGAAGAGATTGCAAAGTTAGAGTCAGAATTTTGGTCATTGAAGATGGTGGGCTCAGAAATCGAAGCCTACACTACCCGTTCTCACGAGTTAGCGGTGATGTGTCCGCGGATGGTAGATCCGCCGAGTAAGAGGATTGAAATGTATATTGATGGGTTAGCACCGCAGATTCAGGGCATGGTGACGTCTTCCAGACCAGCCACGATTCAACAAGCGATCCGTTTAGTTCTCAAACTGACGGATCAACTGTGACCCAAGGTGCGTTACCACCTAGGGGTTCAACCACTAAAGCCCGTGACAACCCGAGCACTGACAACAACAACAACAGCAACCCGAGCAGCGGAAAGGGAAAGTTTGACAACACCAGATCCTTATCCTCGAACCTCCCACAGCAACAACACTACCGTAAGCCCGAATTCACTCGGAGCTTCAACAATCAGAGTCACAACAGCAATAACAACGGTAGCGGGCAGGGTTCGAGCGGACATGCTGGGAAATATCCGAAGTGCAATAGGTGCAACTATCATCATGCTGGCCCGTGTGACCGTGTCAAGTGTCAGAGATGCGGGAAGATGGGTCACCAGGCAAAGGAATGTAGAGGAGACCTTGCGGCAAAGGGTGCTCCTAAACCACCTATGACGACGAAGGGATGTTTCGAATGTGGGCAGGAAGGTCATTTCAGGAAAGATTGTCCCAAGCTGAAACAGAACGACAACAATGGAGGTAATGGAAGTGGCAGTAGTGGTGGAAACAATGGTAAAGGAAGAGCTTTTGTTATTGGGTCGGGTCAAGCCCGCAATGATCCGTACGTGGTGACTGGTAAGTTCCCTGTGAACGATTGTTTTGCTTCTGTATTGTTTGACACTGGAGCTGATAGGAGTTTTGTGTCGAAAGCCTTTAGTCAACTCTTAGACTTAACTCCAACTCCGTTAGATGCCAAGTTTCCTGTTGAATTAGCTGACGGTAAGACTATAGTAACGACTCATGTACTTGTGGGATGTAAGTTAAAACTGTCAGGTCATGTCTTTGATATCGACCTTATTCCTTTTACGCTTAGTAGTTTCGATGTCGTGGTCGGCATGGACTGGTTGTCCGAGAACTGAGCGGAGATTATATGTCACGACAAGATGTCCACATTACTACCCCTTCCGGCGAGATCATTTCGATCCGAGGTGAGAGAAGCGGCATGACCACCAGTGTCATTACCCTCATGTAGGCGCAGAAGTACCTACGAAAGGGTCATCCGGCAGTTTTGGCGCAGATTGTTGAGAAACCCGCGGAGGAGAAGCGAATTGAAGATATACCGATTGTGCGAGATTTTCCGGAAGTTTTCCCGGAGGATTTGCCTGGACTCCCTCCTATACGACAAGTCGAATTCCAAATCGAGTTGACACCCGGTGCAGCACCCATAGCACGAGCCCCGTATCGGCTCGCACCGGCGGAGCTTCAGGAGTTGTCCACTCAGTTGCAGGATTTATTGGATAAAGGTTTTATCCGACCTAGCTCATCGCCATGGGGAGCCCCTGTCTTATTTGTCAGAAAGAAGGACGGGACTTTCCGCATGTGTATCGACTACCGGGTGTTGAACAAGGTGACGGTCAAGAACCGTTATCCTTTACCCCGAATTGATGATTTGTTTGACCAGCTTCAAGGATCGAGTTACTACTCGAAGATCGATCTGCGATCCGGTTACCACCAACTAAGAGTGCGCGAAGAAGATATTTCAAAGACGGCTTTCAAAACACGGTATGGTCACTACGAGTTTTCGGTTATGCCTTTTGGCCTAACCAACGCACCAGCCGTATTTATGGATCTCATGAATCGAGTATGCAAGGCGTACCTCGACAAGTTTGTGATTGTTTTCATTGATGATATTCTCGTTTACTCCAAGGACGAAGCTGACCATGAAGAACACTTAAGGGTAATTCTGGAATTATTGAAGAAGGAACAACTGTATGCTAAACTCTCGAAATGTGAGTTTTGGCTTCGCGAGGTTCACTTTTTAGGACATGTGATCAACGAGAATGGTATCCATGTCGATCCCGGTAAGGTAGAGGCCATCAAAAACTGGGAAGCGCCTAAGACTCCGACTGAGGTGCGGCAATTCCTAGGACTGGCCGGCTACTACCGACATTTCATCGAGGGATTTTCAAAGATTGCTCAACCCCTCACCGCTTTGACTCACAAAGGCACTAAGTACAATTGGGGTGACACGCAAGAATCCGCTTTTCAACTGTTAAAAAACAAACTCTGTAGCGCCCCTATTCTAGCCTTCCCCGAGGGAACTGAAAATTTCGAGGTACACTGTGACGCATCAATACAAGGTCTCGGTTGTGTGCTGATGCAACTCGAGAAGGTTATAGCTTATGCCTCTCGACAACTACGGGTTCACGAGAAGAACTACACGACCCACGATTTGGAACTCGGAGCTGTGGTGTTTGCCCTTAAGATATGGAGGCATTACTTGTACGGTACCAAGTTTACCATTTACACCGACCACAAGAGTCTCCAACATATCTACGATCAGAAGGAGTTGAACATGCGACAGCGTCGTTGGGTCGAGCTGCTTAAGGATTATGATTGTGCCATCAAGTACCACCCTGGCAAGGCCAATGTAGTGGCCGACGCCCTCAGTAGAAAAGAAACAGATAAACCCAGACGAGTGCGAGCATTGCAACTCACGATTCATGCAAACTTACCCGATCAGATTCGCGATGCCCAACTCGAATCTTTGAAAAATGATAATCTTCCATCGGAACTCATGCGGGGCATGAACAAGCAACTTGAAACCAAATCGGACAGGGTCCGATATTTTGAAAACCGGATTTGGGTTCCACGATACGGAGAGTTGAGAACTGTAACACCCCGTAACCGCAGCGGAAACGTAAACGGGATGCAACAGACACATCTGATATCAACAGCATTGCTTATAAAGAAAACACCACTACATTAATTTACATCATATTACATTGTTCCGAGTTTAGTTCCCGTCTAGGCGATAGCACATAAGTTTTACCAACATTACATAATCATATTTAATACAAAATGATCACTAAACTTCCACAAATAGCAAGCATCATCAAGCATGTAGCACTTACTCCAGTTTGGGAGTACCTAGAAAGCATGTAAAGAAAACGGGTCAACTACGAATAGTTGGTGAGTTTCACTAATTTAAACAACAGTGACAAATCATTATAATAATCATATATTAGCGATGTAATTATGCTGAGCCCACAAGTGAAACCTCTGACTATCACACACAACCCCCGTGGCATATCCCCCGCCCACGGGCCCGTGACATATCCCCCGTCCACGGAACTGCCCCAAACCGCTATGTCTAACATTACATAGCAAAATAAATATCAACAAAATAGACATGTGCAACTGGCTGGGAAACATCAGCAAATCCATGCCGGACCAGTTGGGTTTGTCAGACCAATAGTACTATCCACACTCTACCGGCTTTCAGTTAATCACTCGTGTTCCGGGGCCTTAGAATGTTAGCAACTCAGACAATTACCATCTTAGTACATTTCCGTACGATTCCCGTACAATAAAACATATATAAACCCACGCAATCCATGCGTTCAGTATGTATTTAAACATTTCCATAACAACATGCTTTCCGCCCCGGGAAATTATTTAAAAACAATTCAGAAAAAGGGGCTCGTGAAAATCACCTTATCGTAGGCAAATTAGTAATACAACACTCCAGCTACTAGTCCAAATATGTAATACGATCCCTAAGTTCGTTACTATACAATCACTATTAACATAACTTTAACCGTGTTAACCGGTACATCTGGGGACACAGTTAACCCAGTACTGTACCCGTTCTGGGGGCAATGTTAACCCAGAAACACTTTCACCGGACTCAGATTGTGATATCGTATAGAGTTCACTAGTCAGATCTACTATTAGTCATTTTTCCCGTTTTGCGTGCCTAGCACGGTTATCCATTTTTATGTTTCAAAAATGAGTTTGGTCACACATGACCCGAAAATAGTTGTTAATTGATAATTTAACTAAGTTGTGAAATTAGGGCTCGGTTTAGATGTCCCGATTGGCCGCGGGACTCGTTTCCGTCATTATCGTACCGGAAACTGTTAAATAGGCTAAAAACACTCAGATCATCTAACTTATTTTTGGATGATTCATTTTTACTTGTTTAACTTGATTATATGAAAATAGTTCATTTTTAGGGTTTTTATACACCAGTCAGCTCGCTTATGCGAACTTTACCGGTTTACGCGTTTTAAGCTTAAAAAGTTTGTTTTAGCACAAATAATTATCCTTTTAGTCTCGGATCTTGAAATTTTGCACAAATCACTTTTTGACATTGGGGAATTTTATAAAAATATTTCCAGAATTAATTTTTATATTTAACATTTATTTATCTATTTTTTAACACCATTTAAACACTAAATATGTCGTAAATACCAAACGATCTTAGAAAAATCCCAACATTTTCCTGGATGACCCCTGACATCTCCATAGTCCCCTGTAATTTTTCCAGAACCAAAATCTCTTTTTAAATGCCATTTTCACTAAAACCGAGCTAGAAAACCCTAGAACTCGTTTAACCGAAAAGCCTACTTAGACTTCTCCAAATGACCTAAAATTTTGTGTGTGACTTATACATGTTATAAAAAGCTTATCTGAAATTTTCCAGAATTTTTCATGATATTTAACTATTTTTCACCATTTTTGGCCAAAACCGAGCATTAAATTCACCAAATATTCATCCTTTATCCAAAAATTACCAAAAATTCACAGAACTCATATATTCATGTGTAGATCATCCCTGTAATATATCATGACCTAACTCTACACGAAACACAATCTGTCCAAATATACAAACATCACACAAAACCGAACTACCTTGAGTTTCTAGCTTCAAACCGCAAGAATCTCACTTTCTAGCCCTTGCTAGCAACTAGATACAACACCTACAAGCACAATAACACCACACCAAGCAAGTTACATCCACAATCAAGCCATTTCTTTCATGGTTTCGGTTATGATATAAAATCAACGATTTAACCGTAAAAATTCGTTTTTGGTTTGTTTAACTCTTTTCTTGGACCAAGATCCCTTGTATAGCCCGTATACATCACTTGATCATGGAAGAGTGTTTTCCATCTCGGGTTTTCACCATTTTTTCACTTGGAAACCTCATTTCCTTGCAAAAACACTCAAGAAACGAACTTAAACACGTACATAACAAGATTTTACCTCGGTTTTTCTTGTTAAAAAGCTTGGGTTTTAGTCCAAGAACTTGAGAGGATTGTTGGATTGATGGTTTGTGTTTGTAAAAAAAAAAAAAAAATGAAATGAAGTGTGGGATAAGGTGGTCCGATCGGACCAAGTTGGAGGGTGGGGTGGGTCCCACATCTTCATTTGTGGCCATATATTCAGATTCTCGTAATCTGGATAATGTTTTGGATAATCTGGTTCAGTTCGTTTTTCGGTTAAACGTCTTATTCGGCTTAAAACGAGGCTAAAACGGTCGTTTTTCGGCTTAAAAATGAAATTTATATAAAACTGATTTAAAAACTTAAACCATGACATTTATTAACTTAAAACATCATAGTATTAATAATTGTGCATCCTTTTTTGGCTTGATCGATCGTCTCTTGCTCGGTTTGGTATTAAAGGTTTCGTTTAACGTACCGACGTATCATAAAATCGAAATCCTTTTTCTGTGCTTTAATTCACTTATCCCGAAGCTTTAATACTTCCTAAACATCACTAAATATTATATATTTCGTCTATAATACAATTCCCGATCGTTCGGGCTTCAATAACCGTTAATCGGTTAATCGTATTTCCAATACGATTAATTGTATAATCGGGTATAATTCGTACTATGAATCTTACATACTCGTATAAACGCATCATAATTCACATATTCATTATTAAATAACACATAAATAGTATATACCGGTTAGGGTATACCTGATTTTGCCGGAATTGTTACAAGAACTCTAGTGATGGACGAAGCACACAAGTCCCGATATTCTATCCACCCTGGCTCAGATAAAATGTACCATGACTTAAAGGCACTTTACTGGTGGCTAAATATGAAAGCCGACATTGCCATCTACGTGAGTAAATGCTTGACTTGTGCCAGAGTCAAAATAGAATACTAGAAACCATCTGGTTTGCTGCAACAACCGGAACTTCCAATGTGGAAATGGTAACACATCTCAATGGATTTTATCACGGGTTTACCTAAGACACCGACGGGATGCGATACCATCTGGGTGATCGTTGACCGGTTGACTAAGTCTGCACACTTCTTAGCGATTAAGGAATCGGACAAAATGGAAAGATTGACTCGCGTTTACATGAAAGAAGTGGTGTCTAGGCACGGAGTGCCTGTCTCAATCATTTCCGATCGAGATTCTCGTTTCACTTCGCACTTTTGGAAGTCACTACAAAGCGCACTAGGTACCCGTCTTGATATGAGCACAGCATACCATCCTCAGACGGATGGGCAAAGTGAACGAACTATTCATACCCTGGAGGATATGTTGCGTGCATGCGTATTGGATTTCGAAAAAAGTTGGGAACCTCACTTACCTTTGGTAGAGTTTTCGTATAATAACAGATACCACGCAATTATTAAAGCAGCGCCGTTTGAAGCGCTGTACGGACGGAAGTGTCGATCACCACTCTGCTGGGCAGAGGTGGGTGACAGCCAAATCACTGGTCCAAAACTGGTACTCGAAACTTCGGAAAAGATTGTTCAAATCCGAAATCGCATGGCAGCAGCACGAGATCGCCAAAAGAGTTACGCCGACAAGCGCCGAAAACCTCTCGAATTTCAAGTGAATGATCGAGTGTTACTCAAAGTCTCACCTTGGAAAGATGTGGTTCGCTTTGGAAAGCGAAACAAACTCAACCCACGATATGTTGGTCCCTACCGAATAACTGAGCGCATTGGTCCGGTGGCGTACCGACTGGACCTACCAACGGAACTCAGTGGCGTACACAATGTATTCCACGTATCCAATTTGAAGAAATGCCTAACCGATGAGACTCAAGTAGTCCCTTTGGATGAACTGCAAGTTGATGAACAGTTACGTTTCATTGAGGAACCAGTCGAGGTTTTGGATTGGGAAACCAAAACGCTCAAGCACAGCAAAATTCCAATCGTTAAGGTTCGTTGGAACTCGAGACGTGGACCGGAGTTCACGTGGGAACGCGAGGATCAAATGATGAAAAAGTATCCTCACCTTTTTGAAGGGCTGACCAAACACAGAAAACCGCGAAACCCGGCCAATCGTCAGAAATCACCGGAGGTATGAATTAAATTTCGGGACGAAATTTCTTTCTACTAGGGGATGATATGACAAACTGAAAAATTTTTCTTACTTTTTCAGACACTCATCACGACT
This sequence comes from Bidens hawaiensis, assembly GCF_021521415.1. NCBI lineage: Eukaryota > Viridiplantae > Streptophyta > Magnoliopsida > Asterales > Asteraceae > Bidens > Bidens hawaiensis. Next base: position 41,989 of record NW_027499859.1, on the reverse strand, counting down.
TGACTCAAATTTTCGGGACAAAAAATCTTTAACATGGGAATGATGTGACAATCGTCAATTTCAGGTTAACTCCGTTAACTCAACTCCGTCAATTCAAACTTAAGATCACTGAATCTATAACGCACACCTCATTACATTTAAACTAGGGTTTAAATGACGCTTAACACTTACTACATGTGTAGTCTTTCGGGAATTGCACCGAAACGCAAACGAGTTGACGCAAATGATTGGTGAATAAACGAAAAACGTCAAAACAGTAATTATGTGATAATTATGTGTTAGACTTATGTGTTGTGTGATAACATCGTTATAAACGTTAACTCAATGTACTTGAACTAGTTAGTTAAGCTAGAAAAGCAACAATTGAAAGTTGAGGGACTTGTGTGTAACATATTATTATTATTATTAATAATAATAAACCTAAACCCTAACTCATTCTTTCTCTCCTCCCTCTACCCCGATCGGAACCCCTCTCCCTTGGCTCCCTTGGCTGCCGCCATTCACACACACACATACAACCAAGTTTTCAAGCTTTTGATTGAAGATTAAGGTGCTAGGAAGGTATAAACGACTATCCCTTGCATCCCTTATACTTAATTTCGATGTTTAATGGGTTAATTGAAAACCCTAGGGGCCGATTTATGTGTGTAATGTGTTCATATGATTGTTGTTGATTTGATGATGATTTGATAACTAGAATGGATATTGTTACATGTTAATTGCTTGTGTCTTTTATTTGAGTTCAAACAAAAACCCTAATCATGTATGTAATGCGTAATTGATGTGCATGGATAGTGATTATGGAGTCTAGAGTGTTATATGAATGAATGATGGTCCATAGATAGTTAATATGTTGAGTTTGGATGCAAACAGTTTCTGGACAGATTGTGTTATTGATGTTTAATTGACTGTAACGGGGTGTAAATGTGAAAATTGGTTGAGATTATTGATACTACAGTAAACTAGGTTGAGTCTAGTTTCTAAAGAATATAAATTTACAATTTTTGGACGTGTAAAAGTTAACTTTTATGATTTTACAAAAACGTTGTGCAAAGCTGAGTTGTTAGACCTGCTGTTAGGTTGTTTTGTAAATATTATATCTCATGAACTACGAGACCAATTGGGTTGGTTCCACTTCTGGAAGTTGACTTATTGAGTTAGGAACCTAACCCAAGTGGTCTTGCATTTATTGGATTTTTCGTTTAACGGGAATTTCAAATAACATTCTGTTGCGCATGAATTTGACTGTTATGAGTTTGCTGTAATGATTTGATTATTGTGAGAAACCTATGTGGAATAAAAATATAATAAAATATGTTCTGGAAACCTAAGACATATATGCTTTTGTGATGATTTTTGGTAAATTAATTGTGATGCTATGATCGGTGGGATAGACTAGTTTTTCAAATAGAATTCTGTCGTTAAGAAACTAGTTGCTGAGTTTTGTGAAAGTTGCATGAAACAACGTGATTGCTAATTTATTATCGTGTTTTGACCAAATTGCCCTTGAGGGGAATGATTGCAAATTAATTGTCGTGTTTTGACCAAAATGCCCTTGCGGGGAATAATTGCTAATTGATTGTCATGATTTGACCAAATTGCCCTCATGGGGAATAATTTCTAGTTAATTGTTATGTGTTGACCAAATTGCCCTTACGGGGAGTAATTGCTAGTGATGTACATTATGAATACTTGACACGTAAATAATTGCTTACACATGTAGCGTATCACAAATACACTTGTTAAAGTCACACACGATTCACAAACGAAACACGAAACATGTTGTGTGCATAGGTATTATGTGCCGGGTCTAGAGACTCGATAATATTCCGACACTTAGAAAAATCTCTTTGTTGTTTTAGAACGCTAGAGAGAGTTTTTTTCTGTGACGCGCATCTTGGTGAATTATTTTGGGAATACTTCGCAAACAGTGAGTTCACTTACCCCTTTTAAACTGTTTTCAAACGCTTTTCACTTGGGGAGATAACATACTCCGAAAACGCATTTAAGATTTTGTTAATATAGATTATATATCACTTGTAAAGACCAAGTGGCAAACGCAATAACTAAAGTCCTTCATTCACATCGAACCGTTTAATATTGGATAATAGCGAGTCATTGTTGAGTAGTACTACTGGGTTTGACAAACCCCACCCAACGCTAAACTCGACTGGAGGTCGAGTGGGTGTAATCTTGGCTAAACACATACCATGGTCGGGATAGACCTGGTGGCAAGGCAAATGATAAACAGTCAGCTTCGGTGTCGAACACTTAGTGATACTTGTTTTATAGGCTAGCTACCTATAGATATATAATTGACATAACACTATCTGGTAACGTAAAACGCTGTAACGCAAAACGCTGTAACGCAAAACGCTGAACGCAAACGCTAAACGCTTTATTTTATATAAACTTGTGAACTCACCAACCTTGTGTTGACACTTTTAGTATGTTATTCTCAGGTAGCCGAGGCGGACGCGCGGTTTAGGATCATGCATTGCTTGAAACACTTTTAATTATGCAAACTTATTTTAAACTGTTATCATTGGGTTTTAAGTCGTCCCGCGTGACGCAACATTGGTTTCTATGGTTTTTACGCTTCCGCATTTAATTACTCGTAAATGTTTTCATGGTTTTGAAACTTTGTTTTATGGTTTGATTATAACTAATGATTCCGATCCTGTTAGTTCACACCCTCTGACGGTAAAACTCCATTAGTGGATTTTGAGGGTGTGACACTTACATTGTCATTGGCCAGTATTTCAATTCCTTCATCAACGATCTCTTTCATGAACTTTAACATAAAGTAGCCACATTCGGTGCTTCCCGGGTGACATGGACACTGCATAAATACATAACAAATATTCATCGTAACGTAGATTCATATAATGAGGTTAAACCTACTATTTTAATAAGGAATTAAATGCTCATCCTAGCGTTGACCCGGTTGAGTTTTACCCTCGATCCGTTTTGTGTATCGTACAAGTTCATTGCACTACAAAAATGTTAAGAAATATATCAAAAAATAAAACATAATGTTTTCATAATTTGTATAACATACCCATCGATAATTTGCTTCAACTGCGAATTAACAGTTCCTGGGCTTAGAGAATCAAGGTAATAGCAAGTCATTTTTTTCATGTGCAGTACACCTAACACCTAATGATTTCTAAAAAAAACCAAATTTAGTCAAACAAATAATAAAACTAATAAAACTTGAATTTCGATTTGGATGGTTTTGATAATTAGACCCGGGATTGTAGGGAATCAAGATGATGTCATTGTCCTTTCTGTTAAAAACCGATTTGCAATGCTTCGACTTGAATCATCAGTATTATTGAACTTTGATTTACGCTCACATGGAGAGGCTGTAGTCGGGCTCACAAAACAAATTCCTTGATTTCTTTTTGACCCATTGTTGATTTGCTCAAACAAGTGCCTGATAAGATACAAAAACTAAACTGATTTAATAAATTGCGTTATATGAAAAATTATTTAAATAAAATTTAAGCACTTACATTATGGTAACAGATGGTTAAAGAAAGGGAGGAACCAGAGTAACTATGGAAATAGCTTCATTGTTTCTCCTTCCAGAACACAGTAGAGGAACATCAGAATCAAGCCAGAGGTAAAAGAGATCATATAGTTAATAAGTATAAATAAGGTTTCCATTATTGGAATCATGTACAGTTTTCAATCTTTCTAAAGAAAATACTTTTCAGTCTTCAGTTTCCAAAATGTACTTATTTTCATAGACGGACATTAAACCAGTTTCTATGCAATTTTATAGTATATTATATTAAATTAGATTATAATTTATTGTAGCTCATTAAACACTCAGAAATTAAAAGGACTTGGCATGTAACAAAATAACAAAATCCATTGTTATACATAGGTTTTCTAGGGTACAAGTTTGTAGTAGAGGTCTCTAGATTCATACCTTGATACAAACCAACTCTGATACAATAGGATATTCGGTCACAAGTATGAGAACAATGTCCTTAGCATCATAATATTATATTGATGTATATAAAATTATACATCTTTTTAGCATCAAATAATCTCTAAAAACTGTAACTTCTATTATATAATATAGTTAAAATAACTACTTATCATGTTAGAATGTATTTTCAGGTGAATCCAAGCCTCAAACGAATAAACGAATGAAAAACCAAAGAAAACCCAAGAAAACAACACAACACACACTCATGCTTCAGAGAATATGGAGCTGTGCTTCAGGAAACACGGGGCTGTGCTTTAGAGAACATGAGGCTGTGCTTATGAGAACATGGGGCTGTGTTTCAGAAAACATGGGGCCGTGCTTCAGGGAACATGAGGCCGTGCTCACCTTTCAGAAAAGACAAAAATCTAAAAGAAAAGACAAAATAGTGGATAGCTGGATACGGGGCCGTGCTTCAGAGGACACGGGGTCGTGGTCACCTTTCAGAAACGACAAAAGAAGATATAACAGACACCCAAAAACACGGGGCCGTACCTCAGGAAGGATGCCCCCCCGTGCTGAGTTACCATGTTTGATCTGATAGAGCATTTAATGCGACTGGACACGTGGACACGGGGGGCGTGCCTCATGGAGCACCGGGCCGTTCCTGAGTGCCCAGACAACCTATACATAGTGGAGCATATTGCACTCATTTGGAGTGCTTGAAGAAAACTTCTATACGAGTTTATCTTATAAAAACACCCACTTTATACTCATATTGAAGGTCTTGTGGAGAGTTTGAAGGCTTGGAGGTTATCATCACCATCATCCATCATCATCATCCATCACCATTGAAGAAGGAAGATTCATCCACATTTGGTTAGATTGTTCTAGCTTGATCATGTGTTTGTTATCTTCATCTCGTTTAATGTTCATAACCATGCTCATTATGAGCTAAACTCCATTTACCATCTAATTTCTATGAAGAATCTTTGTTTTACTTGATGATTATGTTGAACATGTAATTTAGGCTGGTAAAGTACATGGTTCTTTTGCAATTATCCTTTGATGAAAAATGTTTTATCACTTTAACTCAATACATCAAGGTTGATGATTAACAATCATTCATGATTCACTCATGTTCTTGGAGACTAGAAATGGTAAAAAAAAATACATTGATACATTATTCTTGATAAAACATGTATCCTTATATTGTACTTAGAAATGGTGAGATATAAGCTATGATCTATTTCTCTAGTTTTGATAATTCTGAAATAACATTGTTAACACGATGGCTTAGGTTATCATGCTAGTTAAAGAAATCATATACTAATTGGAATGGGTACTTATAATCTAATTAAATCAACCAAGGGGAGGTTGTGTGACTAAACTATAACCACCCGAAGTTGTTGGAATTGGTATTTGAGAAATCGAAGTTAATCCTAATCTTTCTACTTTACCAAACTACTTGCCTACTTAAATTGACATTCTCGTGGTAGTATGAGATTAAGCAAGGTTGACTTGAAAATACGCATGCTACTTTCTTTTATGTCATATAATATGTTCACTTAAAAATGAGGGGCTATTCTATCATATATTATTAGGACAAGTTTATCACATGTTCACTTAATAATCATCAAGGAAGAATGAAGTGGATTCTTGATCTTAGATGATAACCTTCATATAATTGAATTACTCATTTAGAATTTCTCTTCTTGTCACCTATATTATATATATATATATATATATATATATATATATATATAAGTATTTATATTTTATAAAAAGTTTGAAAATCAACCCCAAAATGATTAAACTCTCCGATTAAAGTAAAACGGAGATTCATTATTAGAAACATTTGTGTTCACGGATCGATACTTGGTTATTACCAATACTATTCTACATATACGATAGGTACACTTGCCTATTTTATGTGTGTTTAGTCTTAGTAGAAATCACTTTTATAAATTTAAAACACGATGTTATGCAAAAGCTAAATCCCCAATCCAGAATATATTTTACAATCGGCACGCGCAACAAACATCAAGTTTTTGGCGCCGTTGCCGGGGACACGGTACATTTCTATGAACGATCCAAGTTTTAATTTAATCATTGTTTATAATTGTATAAAATTTTTAATTTTATTTTATTTCCTTTTTACTAACTATTAGATTAGAATTTTTTTAAGGCTAGCCAAACCTTTACTTTAGCTTAAATTAACTTATACTTTAGTTTATTTTTTTTTTAAAATAGTGTAGCTTAACTTTTAGCTTAACTTTAACTGACCTTTAGTTTTAAATAGTTTAAATTTGATTTAATCCCATGTATGTCCTCTACATTCGGACCTGAGCTTGTTTCTTTAATTTCTGAATCGGAACGACTTTTTCGTCGACGAATATGTAAACGGACTGCAGAAACCGCTGAAACAATCAAAGACGAGTCAGTATACGCCACGACATCAGAAGAAAATCAAACCGAAGAAATGATGGAAGCACAAAACAATGAACCAAACATGAGCCAGTATGCCAAGCTAACTCTCGAAGGCTATGGAAATGTAGTGGCTCCACTCGATATTACCGAACATTTCGAAATAAAATCAAGCACCATTCATATGGTAGAAAATTCAGTTCAATTTCATGGTCTCCTCGACGAAGACCCTCTTTCTCATATATCTCGATTCTTACGAATCTACGGAACCTTTAAAATTCAAAACTGTTTAGAAGATCAGATCAAACTCAAACCCTTTCCTTTCTCTCTAAGGGGTCAAGCCTTAGAATGGATAGAATCCCTTCTTTCTGGTTCCATCACCAATTGGGAACAGATGGTTGAACAGTTTCTCCTCAAATACATTCCGCCTGATAAAACTGCCAAATATCGAGCCAGCATTACCGGATTCCGGACCAATGATGATGAGTCATTACACGCAACATGGGAAAGATACAAAAGTCTTCTGAGAAGATTCCCACATCATGGGCTCAGCGTATGGTTACAAGTATAAACTTTCTTTGACGCACAATCCATTCAAAATAAACAGGCCATCGACCAAGTCGTCGGTAGAGACCCGGGATCCAAATCACCTAACGAAGCATTTGAAATCATGGAGAAGGCAACAAAGAAGAGTTTCGCTTATAACCCACCAAGATCTACACCAACACATAAACGAATGGCCCACGTCGATTCCAACACTCTTGTCACCGCACAGCTTGAAGCACTCTCTAAAAAATTCGAACAACTTCAAGCTGAACTATCAAGAACCAAAATCATATGTGACACCTGTGGAGGAACACATAAGACGAGTGAATGCAAACAAGTCATTATGGCCATGGAAGAATTTGACTTCATCGCCCGTCAAAACAACGCTTTCAGCAACAGCTACAATCCAGGTTGGAGAAACTACCCGAATTTCATTGGAAGGACAGATGTAACACTCAAACTCTACCCGGATTCGAAAAGAGGCCGATGAACCAATCATTCCAACCTAAACCTCAATTCCAAGAATAAAGTTCCAGTAGCCGTAAAAACCCGAGCTACTAAAAAATCGAAGAAATGTTGATCCAAATGATGACCAAGACAAATGAAGCAGAAAAGAAGGCCGACTCAAGAGCCGTTGATAATAGCAGAGTATTATTAAAACATGAAGCTGACCTGAAAAGTCAACTAGCATCATTGCAGAATCTAGAAACTCAGATCGGACAAATTACCCGACAATTGTCTGAAATACCATCTGTTGCTCTTCCAAGCAACACTATAACAAACCCAAATGCAGCAGCCAACGCTGTTACATTAAGAAGTGGCACAACCACTGTTGCCTTACCAACTTTAGTACCAGCTATGGAGAAGGAATCCCCTGATAAAACACAGGAAAGACTGATCCCAACAGGCACCGTACAACCTAAGGAACCAGTCAAAACTTATGTTCCACCTATTCCATACCCTGGACGACTGAAACAGGAGAGATGGGAAGCTCAGTACAGGAAGTTTTTATAACTCTTCAAACAACTCCACATCAACATCCCTTTCGTAGAAGCCATTTCTCAAATGCTGAAATATGCAAAGTTTCTTAAAGAAGTGCTGACCAACAAAAGGAATCTGGAGGAGCTCTCGCATGTCAGCTTGAGTGAAGAATTCTCAGCAGTCCTCCAAAACAAGTTACCGCTGAAAATGACAGATCCAGGGAGCTTTACTATCCCTTGTCTCATAGAAAATTTGTCTGTTAGCAATGTCCTGGCCGACCTAGGAGCTAGTATTAACTTAATGCCTTATGCGGTTTTTGAAAAACTAGGGATTGGATAACCAAAGCCCACCCGCATGAGCATTCAGTTAGCTGACCTATCGTTAAATACCCTTGGGGCATTGTTGAAAACATGCTTGTCAAAATTGACAAATTTATTTTCCTAGTAGATTTTGTAATTATAAGATAAAAATGTACCTATGATTTTAGGAAGACCCTTCTTAGCCACTGCAAAGGCTATTATTGATGTTTGCACTGACAAACTCACTCTCAGGGTCAATGACGAGGCTATCACTTTTGACATAGGAAAATCCATGCAACATCACGATGACACATTATACTGTGTTGACATGATCGATTCTATCGTGAGATGATATGTGTGGAAATCTTCCATCAATAACACACTAGAAACACAAATCTTACCTGACACTATCACCAAATCCATTTTAGAAAACGGAAATCTCAATACTAACAACAACTATCAAGAAATAGTATGTGAGATCACCGAATGTAATGAAAAATCAAAACCATCAATCGAGGAACCACCCACCTTAGAGTTAAAAGAACTACCAAACCATCTCGAATATGCCTTTCTGGAAAAAATCTCTCAACTCCCAGTAATTATTTATCTCACCTTTCTAAAGAAGAGAAAGATGAACTACTTAAGGTTCTTAAGAACCATAAGAAGGCTATCGCATGGATGATCATGAATATCAAGGGCATCAGTCCCTCCTTTTGTACTCAATAAATCCTCATGGAAGAAGAATACAAACCCGTGGTCCAACATCAAAGATGTCTCAATTCCAACATGAAAGATGCGGTTAAGAAAGAAGTAATCAAACTCCTTGATGGCGGATTAATCTACCCAATCTCAGATTTACCTTGGGTTAGTCCAGTTCAAGTAGTACCCAAGAAGGGAGGAATGACAGTTTTAATGAACGAGAAGGACGAGCTAATACCAATGAGGACTATCAAAGGCTGTCGAGTTTTCATTGACTACCAGAAGCTTAATGACGCTATAAGAAAAGATCATTTTTCACTTCCTTTTATCGTTCACATGCTTTAACGTTTATTTGAAAAAATGTTCTACTGTTTTTTTTGATGGATTCTCTTGATACTTTCAGATTCCAATTGCTCCTAAAGATCAGGAGAAAACCACCTTTACATGTCCGTATGGCACCTTTGCCTACCGAAGAATGCCATTTGGACTATGTAATGCTCCGGCCACCTTCCAACGTTGCATGGTGTCCATCTTTCATGAAATGATCGAACACTCTGTGGATGTTTTCTTGAACGACTTCTCAGTCTTTGGAGACTCCTTCGATCATTGTTTAAGAAACCTAGACAAAATGTTGACTAGGTGTGAAGAAGTGAATTTAGTACTCAACTGGGAAAAATGCCATTTTATGGTTAAAGAGGGCATTGTTCTCGGTCATAAGATATCCAGAGCAGGACAAGAAGTTGATAGGGCAAAAATCGAAACCATATCCAAACTTCCGCCACCAACTTCAGTCAGAGCCATTAGAAGTTTTCTAGGTCACGCAAAATTCTATCGCCGCTTCATAAAAGACTTTTCTAAAATTGCTAGACCTATGACCAAACATTTAGAGAAAGACACGCCATTATTCTTCTCTAAAGAATGTGTTGAATCATTCAACATATTTAAGGATAAGCTTGTTAACGCACCAATAATGATACACCTAATTGAACCCTTCCATTCGATATGATGTGTGATGCAAGTGACTTTGCAGTTGGAGCCGTACTCGGACAACGCAAAGAAAAGCATTTTCACCCAATTTACTATGCTAGTAAAACTCTTAACGATGCACAAGAAAATTACACAACAACAGAAAAAGAGTTATTAGCAGTAGTTTTTGCCTTTGAAAAATTCAGGTCCTACCTAGTTCTTTCCAAAACCATAGTTTACACCGACCATGCCGTCATACGATACCTCTTCAACAAGCAAGATGCAAAACCCAGACTTATCCGATAGATTGTACTACTCCAAGAATTCGACATAGAAGTCAAGGACAAGAAAGAAGCAGGGAATGTAGTCGCAGACCATCTTTCACGCTTAGAATGCCCAGCTTCAGAAAAACATCACAAGGAAAATATTGATGATAATTTTCCACATGAAGTTCTCATGCATATCCAAGCAGTTATGCAAGAGGAGGATGAAAGTCCTTGGTTTTCTGATTTTGAGAACTATTTAGCTTGCAAAATCCTAAGAAAAGGGCTAACTCATCAACAACGGAAGAAATTCTTCTCCGACCGTAATTTCTACTTCTGGGAAGATCCCTACTTGTTTAGGATAGGTGCCGATTAGGCTGTTCGTAGGTGTGTATCAGGAAAGGAAGCCTTAGATATTTTCAAACACTACCATGAAGGACCAACTGGTGGACACCACAGTACCGGCACCACGGTCAGAAATGTGTTTGACGTAGGTTTTTTCTGGCCCACCATATACAAATACACACATGCTTTGAACCAAGCATGCGATGCTTGTCAAAGAGCCGGGAACATCTCAGCCAAAAATGAGATGGCCCAAAAAGGCATTCAAATTTGTGAAGTCTGTGATGTATGGGGAATAGATTTCATGGGCCCATTTCCTAACTCACTCGGAAATAAATACATCCTAGTAGCAGTCGACTAGGTATCTAAATGGGTAGAAGCACAAGCTCTTCCGACTAATGATGCTCGAGTTGTAGTAAGATTCCTGAAAAAGTTATTTTCACGATTCGGTACTCCAAAAGCCCTAATCAGCGACATAGGTACTCACTTCTGGAATGCTCTCATGGACAAAGTCTTAGCACGCTATGGAGTTCACCACATACTAGTGGGCAAATAGAAGTTTCGAATCGGAGAATTAAAAGGATCATCGAAAGAACTATAGGAATGAATCGCAAAAATTGGACAGAAAAGTTAGATGACGCTTTGTGGGCCTTTAGAAAAGCCTACAAAACCCCCATAGGAACAAAAACTTTTAAACTTGTTTATGGGAAAGCATGTCATATACCCGTAGAACTGAAACACAAAGCTTACTGGGCTCTTAGAGCATTGAATTTCGATCTAACATCCCTTGGTAAAAATCGGAAAGATCAAATTCATGAGCAAAAAGAAATAAGGGCACTGGCTTATGAAAACTTCTGGTCTTACAAAGAAAAGACTAAACGTTTACACGACGCCCATTTAAAAGGAAACAAAATGTTTCAAGTTGGCGACCGTGTACTGTTATATAACACACATTTATAACTTTTCCCAGGAAATTGAAATCCCGTTGGACAGGACCATACATAGTTGAATCAGTTTTTTACTATGGGACAATCGAGATTTCAAATTCTGACGGCCATAAGTTGAAAGTTAATGGACATCGATTAAAACGATATATCGATGGACTGACCATTCGAAGATGTCTCGGAGGTAGTAATCCTCCACCAAAACCAATGAACAAACTTTAAGTAGGGTCTGGCCAAGACCATTCTTAAACCAGGCCTTGTATATATTTAGGAGGATAAAAATAAATAAAATCTATATATATTAGTGTCTCAAACACGGGGGCGTATCTCTAAAGGCACCGTCCTGTGCCACTAAGTGCGGGTTTGAATCTTCTCTGCAAAAATCTTATTCAGACTGGTTTGCAACAGAATTTTCAGACCAAAAGCACGGGGCCATGTTTTAGAAGCATGGGGCCGTGCCTGACAACTGCTTGGCTATAAATTGCACCTCTTTCCAATGCATTTCTTGCACCAAACCAAACATAAAAACTTTTTCCTGAGAAACAAAATGCCTGCTGAAATGAATGACGAAATTCCTGTCCCTCGTCAACCGAGGAACGAGACCCGACAGGTTTCAAAACTGAGCTACTCTTGAAACAACATGAGCTCGTAAGAGAACTCACTGAAATGAATCTCCTTGCGGAGATTCGCCTACTGCAACTCACCGAGTCAGTAGAGAACATGAAAATGGAACTACGGGACATTAATGAACATCTCCAGTTCCAAGTCCTTCGTTTCACATACTTCCCTCCACCCGGGCCATTCGATGGAAGAGATCCGTTCAGTGGGATTTAGAAGCAACTATCCTTTTTTCTTGTGTAATTAAGTGCAATAGGCACAAAGTTTAGGATTATCGGGCTTAACTCGATTAAAATTTATGTTCTAGGAGAACCAGGCTTATCCCAAACTTGTGTTTAGGACCTTTTAATCAATGAAAAGTAATTTTTGGATGTTCAAATTGTTCAATTAACATATTAAACATCATTCCGAAAATTCCTATTCTCGCGTTTTGCTGAAAAATCAAAGAAAAAATCTCAGTGAAAAAAACACGGGGCCTTGATTCCACATACACGGGGCCGTGGTCACCTTAGAATCTTCATGATGATACGCGCTGACTCTGTACAATTCTTTAGATTAGAAACATTTATTCCCCTAGCAGCACGGGACTGTGCTTCACCAAGCACGGGCCATGGTCGACTTTCCAGTCTCTATATATGCATGCAAAACTCACTATTCCATTCATACGAAACAAAAATTTACTGAAATGGAAAACATAACAGTGTAGTGGAGACCAGTAAGAAAACGCAAGAATGCTAATTCTTCCTCAAACCTTGAGGAAGAAATTTATGTGCTTAAAACAGTCAATTAAATATTAACTAAACTGAACAAGTAATAAAAAACTAGACTTAAGACTCAACTACACAAAACACCGGCAAGTGAACCGACCAATTGTACTAAAGCTAAGTAAGTCCGGAATATCGAACCCACATGACTCTATAAATTACGTTTATTAACTAATTAGACTCGACTTACGACACGACTATTTATTATTAATGTTTAAAGGGGGGTTTTAAAACTAATTTTAAACTAAGAAATTAAATAAACAAGTAAACTAGAAACAAGCAATTAAAAACAAGATCGAAACCAATCAGAGAAGGAATCTACCTAGGTAAGAATCCCATGTATCAACAATCATCAAGCAATGGACAAATAACATGATATGGAAACTGATTTCTAAACGTATTCATCTAACAAACCCTAAAAGACCCTCGATCGCATCAAGTAAAGTCCTAAAGAATAACTATTAGATTATTAAGCAATCAGTTACATTGATTCCCTCACAATCATCAATTAAGGTTAATTAATAGAATCTAAAGCAAGCAATCTCATGAAACACTAAACCCTAAATAAACTTGATAAGCTTAACATGACATCATGAACAAGGATCAACACAATAAGCAAGAATATTGTCACTAATCTATCCTAGCATGCGATTGACCAAGAAACATGAACAACTCCTTACCTTACAGCTATTGAAATTTAGCAGAACAATTAAAACCCTAACCAACTATCAATAATCTTCTATGATCCAATAGGCCTATTCAATCACAATAATCAAAACACCAAGTAATGATTAAACTTAAACCCTAAATCTAAAGAACACAATCAAAAGATTAAAGATCTACGTGAAACTATAATTAACGATCAATCAAGATAATAAACACTCATATGCATCATGAAAACAAATCAATTCTTTTACTATTAAATAACAAAACCATAATCAAATCATTATCCAAACCAAGAATCTAGTATCAAAACATGTTCATCAAACCTAGGTAGACATGGAGTCTAGCCTAGCATAGTCATAATCAAAGATAAATAACTAAAACCAAGTAAACAAAAGAGAATCATGATAGAAATTGAACAAAGATAATGAAGAATAACGAAAGAACCCTTCTTAATCGACCCTTGAACAATCGTGTGTAAGCTCTATGATCTCTAATGTGTTCAACCTCCAAAAACCTTCAAAACCTTGCTCTTTTCTCTCCAAAATCGGCTGGGAATAGTTGTTAATTCGTCTAGGTTTGCAAAGAGATTCTTATATAAATGAACTGGGCCTTTACTTGAAAAATTTCGCTCATCAGAATCCGTAGGCGCCGCGCGACGTGCATCAGAGGGGAAATTCGTTTTTTCGTTTATTTCTTGCCATAACTCATTAGATCTCTTTCTTGAACTCCAAGAATCGATTAGGAACCTTCTAGGCCTTCTTTCCCTTGACTCTCAAGCTACCATCTACATGAAAACAAATCAAAACACTAAGTGGAGTAATCATGTAATCATTAACGAGTAAAACGAACTTAAACTTCCTATGAAATGATAGAAAGAATTAAAGCTTAATATTCAAGACACCAAACGATTTAAAACACTATAAAAATATAATACTTGACTCAAAACCTTAAATAATAAAAGATAAACAAAATTCAAACTAAAACGAACTCAAAACATTAAATAAACATAACTTTACTAGGGATTCGAGATGTATAAATAGATGTATATCAAATATCCCCACACTTACTCTTTTTTCGTCCTTGAAAAAGTCTGATGCAGTTGGATCAGAATCGGAAAATTATAGTTTTAAAAACATATAGGTTAATTTTTAAAGCTTAGAAGAACGCAAAAACCGCAATCACCGATATTGTTGTCCACTTAAACCCATGCCTTAATCATTACCGGGATAAATAAGATCCGACAATTATTACTCAGTGGTTTACACAATTAAGACCCGCTTATTTTCAGCTTTTATCGGACCAGACCACCCCAACTTGACTTAAACCTCAAAATTAGCAGATTTAAAACTTTTGTTGCTCTATTTTTCATGAATAGTTAAGACGATCTAGGGTATTGTTTATCCACCTAAGCTTAAGCATCAAAGTCTACCAAGCAGGCATTAGATACGATTAAGGTTCAATTAATTAATAGCTAGTGTTCCCCACAACATGACATACCCCCGTTATCAAGCAATACCCCGAACCCGTCACCATAGGTGAGCATGCAAAATTTCATTTGTAGGGCTTACATGTAGCGTGTCCCTTGTGGTCCTTTTCTTAATGGTAATGATACGTGAGCAAGGGGACCCCACACGGCTAACAACGTGGATGATCAAGTCTGTAGTGTATTTGTACTTTTGTACTTTTGTGATCATGATTTATAGACTTATAAGGGTTTGCTCTTTTTGGCTTTATTTTAAATATCCACAACCCCACTTAGGAATTGTGAATACCCAAATGAATAGATTGCATATAGACCCATGGTCTCCGGACCCGAAGCATCCCATCAATACAGGATTTATGGTTATAAAACCATACGCCAATGAGGTGTAAAACACTAAACTAGCAGTTAAGATTTATATCACAGGCTACACAGCATACTCTAACATTAAACCTACCCAAGCATCATATGATAGCGTATTCAGATTTTAAAACTTATGATATTTCCACATTTTCATACCAAAATTGAGGCTTGAGTATGGCCTGACGTTTCATTACTTATCTTCCACGGACAAAACGCTTTATCCACAAAAGATTTACATTTTAACCATTTTATCAAATTGCCCTTTCATTTTCAAGGCTAAGCCTACCGACACATCCTAAGTTAAGTGCGTTTTCATTTATTTATCTCATATTATTAGTAGTTTGAAAAACCGATTTTCCGATAAATATCATCATCTCCCATTTTAAAGCAAAAAACTAAATTCAAGGGACATTTTTAAAACATTTTTCAATTTTTTTTCATTTTTTTTTATTTTTAAAGGTTAAATTTAAACTATGACTCAAATATCCTATCCCCACACTTAAATTTTGCATTGTCCTCAACGCAAGGATAAGGACGACTTGAAATAAAAGTAAAATTAAATATAAAGTCGGACTACAAAAACAAAAAATCTAAAAATAAAAGCAAAATAAACAGTTAATAAGCTAGATACTGGAAAAGACTTAGCTGGTGATATGCGAATGAAAAATGATGCTAAAGTCTTCTTCCATGAATGCCCTCCAACGACGAACGTGCTCAGCAAATGGTAACTCCTTCTCTCACACACGAAGTACGCGGCAAAACAAAATAAACATGTCTAAAAATGTATCTTATCAAAATGATAGATATTCAGCAATTAAAGTGTTTCACCAATAAATATATAAAATATAATAATCAGGAGCAAATAAATAAGCATGAAGTATACGGCTCCACTGTTCCATCCCCACACTTGTCTTTTTCATTAAATTCTTCCTTGGGAGATCGTCTCTCTAGCTCATACAATCTCTCTTTTACCTAGCAAAACACAAAACAAAAAAGAACTACAAAAAAAACTACTTTAGTGACTGAAAAAAAATAAAAATAAAATGAAAGAAATTATACAAACTCTACACTTGAGTTCTCACTCAAGAACCCATGTTTTTGCGAATCACGTGGCGGACCGAGTGGAGCTTCCTCGAATTTGGTAGAACTCCAATGCCCTCAAAGATATAGAATCATGATCCGACCATCCGTCAACCTTTGTCTTCTTCTTTTTAACACCACGAACCCTTTCACTCTTTCGCTTACCACCACCTCTTTCTCCAACACACTTCACCATTTCCCGAGAACTAAAAACCTCTCGTTCCTTCCCCACACTAAATCTCACCGAACGGGAATTGTCAAGATGTGGATCCATGCCTGAGATAAATGATTCTATCAAGTAAACTGGATGACATGGATCAATGAGACCGTCTTGACCACTCGGATGTCTCATGGACTTCTCCAAATATGTGGCACTTTCATTACCGGCTCTAAGAGTGATCTTACCTTCAAACACATCAATGACCGCCCTAGTGGTACGTAAAAATGGACGACCCAAAATGATAGGAACTCTCTCGTCGGCCTCCATATCTAAAACAACAAAATCTGCGGGGAAAACCATATTATCTACCTTAACGAGCAAATTCTCTACGAAACCTCTCAGATACTTAACGGAACGATCGGCAAAAGACAACGTCATATGAGTGGGGGTGAGCTCTCCTAGGTCCAACTTTTCATATAAAGAATAAGGCATGAGGTTTATACTAGCTCCTAGATCGGCCAATGCTTGACATGTCGTGTCACTTCCGAAAAGGCATGGAATGGTAAAGACACCGGGGTCGGGTAATTTCTCCGTTACTTTATTAAGAACTACTGCAGAAAACTCTCCATATAGGGGAACAGTCGAAAGCTCCTCCAACTTATCCTTTCTTCTAAGAAGGTCTTTCAAACATTTGGCGTACTTAGGCATATGCTGAAGAACTTCAACGAACGGGAGGTTGACATTCAATTGGCTAAATATATTGAGAAAATGCCCGTAATATTTCATATACCTTTGATTCTTTAGACGGGCAGGATATGGGATATAGGCAAGGTCAATGGTGTGTGGTGGTGGCCGGACTCCAACCGGCTTCTTCTCGGTGTTTTTCTTAATTTGCGACTCTATGATTGGTGTTTTATTTTGTGACTTACCCGGAGCCTCTACCTCTATCTCCTATGTCTGAGCCACCAGAAATGAAGTTGATTACTTGAGCATCTGGTGGGGGCGGAGTTGCTTTTTGAGGAACCTCTTTAAGATCCTGGATCCTGGACTTTTTTCTTCCCAATAATTCCTTAAAATGGCCCTTACTCACGAGGTATCCAATTTCCCTCCTTAAACCGATGTAATCGTCCGTCATGTGGCCAAAATCCTCATGGAAAGCACACCATTTGGATTTATCTCTGAAGGTGGTTGACTTCTCGTTCTTTCGGGGCCACCTTGCCCTCTCCCCTAGATCCTTCATGGCACAAATCAAACCATGGGTATCTACGTAGAAGCAATATTCTGAGATGTTGGGGTAATCCTCATCATCATCCTCTTCTTCAATAGCTCGAACATTTTGATTGTTGAATTTGGAGTATGGCTTCGAATTTTTGTTTCTGTACCAGGGATCCTTTATTCTTGTCAGGGGATTCTTGCTTCGTTTGAGCCCCTAACCATTCCTGGATCCTTTTGTCATCCTTCAGCCGTACGAATCTCAGTACTCTGTTCCGTACTTCATCCATAGTCCTGCAAGGAATCATCACAAGATCATCATAAAATAGGGAGCCCTTTTGAATTCCCATCTTGAATGCTTCAACAGTCGTAGTCTTGTCAAGATTAGGGATTTCGAGAAGTTCCCTGCCAAACCTTTTAACAAAATCCCTAAGGGATTCATCACTAGGTTGGATAACGCGGTATAAATCACTAGTTAACCTTTCAAATTTCCTACTACAGGAAAATTGACTGTTGAACAAGTTAACTAAGTGTGAGAAAGAAGTAACATAAAAGGGAGGAAGACTTAGAAGTCATTTCAAAGCAGATCCTGATAGCGTTGCTCCAAATCCTTTGCATAGACAAGCCTCCTTGAGCCTCTTAGGAATTGGGTTGATTTCCATCCTTTCTCTGTATTGAGTTACATGCTCTTCGGGATCAGTGGTCTCGTCATACACTTTCATGTTGGGGGTTTGGAAGCGTTTCGGGATTTCCGTGTCACAGATTGGTGGAGCGAATCTGGACAATTTGTGGCTTCCCTCCGGTATCTCAGGAATTGGACGGAACTACCCCCGGTACACTGGATATCATATCCTTAAGTTTCTGTAGTTCCTTAGCCATAGCTTGGTTGATACCTGCATCCTGCATGAAACCACGATTAGCATTTAAGGATATAGGATCATACGTGTTACCTCTTTGTTGTGTAAAGGCTGGCATTCCAGAAGATTGGCTGAGGTAAGAAGTGTCTGCTATAGGAGTTTGACCACCCAAAGCTATGGTCTGCATGGGGATTATATCTCCTTCATGGACCTCAGAAGACCGCTGATGTTGAACCCCTGAGAATCCTTGCTCCTGGAATAAGGATCCTTGACTATGGATGAAGGATCCTAATGGTTGGGAGTTGAAGGATCCTTGAAGATATGATCCGGAGGATCCTGGTTGAAGGATCAATGGTCCTTGCTGAAAGTTTGAGGATCCTTGAGCTGGCTGACCCATGGACCCCGGTTGAAGGATGGATGATCCTTGCTGATGTTGAGCCAAGGATATTGGAGTGTTAAAATCCAACATCCTGGGTATCAGAGGAGTTTGATCCTCTGTCGGCCTCTTAGTCCTCTTGAGGTCTTCTACAACCTGAAGGATCCTCTAATTAGTCTTGTTTTTTTGCTCCATGTATGCTTTAATCTGTGAAAACATATTAGAAACATCATTGTTAGTATTAACTACTGAAGTGGCAGCAATAGTTTACGAGATCTGGAAGACTGGTATTTGCGTCTTGTTTCCAGCAACAATAGCCCTTGTTGTCCCCGTGATCGGAGGAGGCATTGGTGGCAATGTTCTTGAGGAGAGAGGAACTGAAGATGGCATGGTTGATGAAGCAGAGGTTGATTGAGAGGCCATTGGAAGTGATATAGGTAGTGAAAAGTTGAATATTGATAGGGTATTTTCTGCATTATAGCACCAATTGCCCCATGGTGGGCGCCAAATTGTTTTGGATAAAAATCGGCTAAGGATAATATATCCAAATCTATTATGTAAGGTTTGGTGCTAAATTGATATAAATGAATATATGAACAAAATAGGGATGAACACCGTGATTTGTTGCGAGGAAAATCCCCTTAATCTCGATTAGATCAAAGGAAAAAAACCCCGGGTGATGACAGCTTGTCGATCACCACTTTATTCATATAAAAAATGGTTACAAAGTGTTGGAGATATCGATCAGTATTACAATAAAGCTAAGTGTGAGAGCTTAGAATTATCGATTGCTCAAGAGTGTGTGTGTAGTACCTGTGTTTTCTAACTTATCTTAATCTCGATTATAAACAAAAAACGATAGCTAACTAAATTCCTACTTTAACGCCACCACTCCACTAGCCGTTCATCGTCATTGACCACGTGCGGAAGTCTTCTAGCTATCGCAAGATTAGGATGACTCGGTCTTCTAGCTGTTATATCTAACAAACACAACACCATTCAAATACAATTATTAGTAAACATATAACCAAGAATCCTTGATCCTTTACAATCAGAAACATATCGTAAGGATAAGTGATCCACAAATTGATCAAGGATAGAAGATCCTCAGCATAAATTTTATGCCCTAACAGTGTGCTATATAATTAGGACACGATTCGAGTTGGAATAACCGATCATCTACCGAAAATAGCGAGTTTTCTCGTAAATGTTTTTGGGGGAGAAGTATGTAAAGAAAAAGGGCTATATATTTTACAAATTGTGTTAAATGGGATGAGTCATTATGAAAGGAAAAATAATTAACCTAGAGAGAAAGGGCCTAAAAATATTGGTAGATGTATATCCCGAAAATTCTATAAATAATATTTAATATATTATTTACCTCGGAAGAATGAACTGATATAGTAGATTGATAATAATATAATTCCCGTTTCCAGTATCGGCTAATAAAATAAATTATTATGAGTTGGGCTTGTGTTGGGATAAATAGATATGGGTTATGGACTTGGATTAAAAAGAAAGGAAGAAAAGACCATGGGCTTAAGCCCATGACCCATGATATAAATACCTTAATTATCTATTAAATCCATTCATTTCACCCATTCCATACACCACCCAAAACACACACTTAAGCTCTCTCTCTCTCTCTCTCATTCTCTCTTTCTCTAAGGCAAAACCAAGAAGAAGAATCAATTCCCGACCCGAGGTAATGATAGTGTGAGAGATTGTATGGATCCAAACCCGCAAGATCTAGTCACGAAATGACGAGCCGACACCCTAAACCGTTAAAGTTATGAGATCCGGATGGAATCAGGTATAAACCGATCAAAAGATGAGCTTAAGGGTCACCCTAGCTCAGATCTGGATCGAACGGGACGAAAAACGGTGAAAATGGTGGAAAACAACTGAGATCTCGCTTTTCCGACGATATCCTAGTTTTCCGGGATTGACAGCACCGGAGATGTGGGTACAAGGTTAACAAATGCCAGAGAATGTTTCTGACATTCTCTGACCTAACCCTAATTTGTTAGCGGAGACATAACGAATTAACAAGCAATTCGTTAAGAAGAGATAACGAATTAGAAACAGTTTGTTAAGCCAGTTCGTTAAAAAGGCCAGTTCATTATAAAGGTCCATTCGTTAATAAATAATGAATGAGTCCATTAGTTAAAGGACTGGATGATGAACTGGATAACTAATTACAGTTTGAAAGAATGACAGAAAGGTCCTTGGACTTAGAATAAAATGGATTAATAACAAAGAAGCCCTCGAAATTTATGAGTTAGCAAATAAAGTAATAAATTAAAATTCTAATGAAAATATGTTAAGACAGTTAATAGACTTGAATTAAAATTTGACCCCAGCCAGGGGCTCTGCCCCTTGGACCCTGCTAGGGCTACCGCCCCTAGAACCCCGCTGCCAGGGGCGATACCCCCGGACCCCCGTTCGTTGAGGGTTATAATTAAACTTGAAGCGTTATATGAGTGGTGATAGTAAATTGGTACGTGTAATTGTTATACAGTTAGTCGTGCACATCTAAAGAAAGGTGTAACCATTAGCGGTGAACGTAACGGAGTTCAGGTGAGTTTCTAGCCCCATTTTCTTGTTATGTTTTCGGGGCTGCGTGCATACTCGATGTGAAGTGTGAATACATTTACCTTAAGTGGTAAGTGTATTCTATAATGTTTGATATGAAAATATATTGATTTTATGAATGGATGTCCGTCGATGCGTGAACGATCTTCGGATATTGCACGTGTAGATAGGGAAAGTAATGTTTGTCGATGTGTGAACGATCTTCAGATATTGCACGTATCGCCAAACAAAATAATTTCCAGGTAATAAGTAGTGTGTATAAATATTATGTTATGACTTGTTTATTATAAGAAGTGTGTTGTAGGAACGTCGAGTTAGAGTGTGGTAGAAGTGGTAACAAGTTGGTAAGGGTGTAAGTGGCATGACGATAGCATGTGGTAGGGTAAGCCTATACGTGTTTTCGTTATTAAGTGGCACAACGATAGTACATGGGAGGGCAAGCCTCTACGTGCCTTCGTTAAATAAGTGGCAATACATAAGTACATGGGAGGGAAAGCCTCAATGTGCTTCCGTTATTTAGTGGCTAAGATGTAAGGGCAGTAAAGAGGTTAGCGGTGAGGTGAGCATGTTAGATGAACGATTATGTGTCTTCGGACACATATGCATATATATTAATGCATGTAATGGTTGTATGGTAAGTTGCCAGATTAACTAGAACTCACTCAGCGTAGCAGACTTTTAGTATGCACGCAAGTAAATACGCTTGAGGAGCTAGCATGAGAATGGCACATGGCAAGGATTGAACGACTGGAATATGAAGATGGAAGAAATGATGCTTTAAAGATGATGTATTATGATACGTTTTAATGAAAAGTTTGTATGTTTTGTAACGATGATGTATTATGATACGTTTTAAAGATTGAAGTTAACATTTCCGCGAAAAGTTTAATTAACTCTGATTTGTAGAACGGTGTTCATGAGTAATTATGACATGAAGTGTAGGGCACCAGTAACAGGGCCCTACAGTAGATCTATCGGGGCGAAGCCCCCCACTCTTCCACTTACTCTGGTTGAAAAGGTTGGAATATTTTGATTTTGGTATGTTTCGAGTTTATTATAATGATAGTCATACATGTGTTGTACTCTTTGCTCATTTACAACTAACACGTTTTGTTTAAGAAATATATAGCTATGTTTGGAAAAATGGAAATTAAATTCCCATTGAAAAGAATGGTGAATAATATCATTGATAAAAATGATGAATAAATGGGTGTAAAGTCGAGAACTGTTACATCCCGGTTTTTAATTGAGAAACTCATCAACATTCGTGTCGAAAAAATTATTTTAACATACTTTTCAGGTAAATGAGAACTTTGGAGGCATCACGAGGGATGGGATGAGACGAAGAACACATGTGGTTTTGATGTTATGACGCGTGTGGACCTATAATAATAAAACTTTATGTAAATTTAGACATGTGCGCTCTGATGAATAAACAAGTCCTTTAATATATTTAAGCGTTTTTTTTCGTGATTTGGCTATCGGCATCTTTCATTACCCGAAATTAACTTAGTTGAGTCTTCCGCTGCTAAGATAATATTTTCGGGGTGTGACAATATATATATATATATATATATATATATATATATATATATATATATATATATATATATATATATACAAAGTTTGTAAAACGTTCAACGACGAGGAAATTAGAAGTGTCGGTTCAATAAGATAACCTTTATTTAAAAAATATATATTTATAGTACATACACCTACACACACACACACATACAAATACTTAGTAAGAGACTGTTTGACAAGAAAACGATGATATGAAGTGTCGGGTTATTAAAAAAAATATTTATTTATGTTTATTATAAATTATAGTTTGAAATAAAAACAAATCAAGATTTGAAAGAATCAAACCAAAAATGGCCGGTAGGGACTCGATCCCGCGCCTGATGGCCGTTTCTCAAGCTTGAACAAAAACACACACCACCAGCTGAGCTGGGGTGTTGGTTATTGAAAATACATAAATAAAAATTTATAAACAGAAGCTGATATATCCCTAAAACTAATAAAAACCCTAGGCTTACTAATTCATTAATCTGCTTAATGTTTGATCAAATAGTGTTAGGGTTATTGTTACAAGGATTAACATGATATGAACGCACCAATAAATTACCTTATACAATCATGATTTGATGATGAATGGAGAATAGAACCCGACTGCCCAGGATGTATACAAAAATGATATATGCAGGCTCGTATAACACAATTAATTGGGTGGGTTTGATTCTTGGGGTGTCCAGAAGGGTGTATGTAAGATTAATTGAATTATTATCACCGTTTCAATGCATCATCATAAACTGGTTAATGACAGTGTAATATAATCGGCAATACGATCAAGCTGATTGTTGATATCTAATTCACGTTGTTGGTGAGGCCGATTAAACAACATAAACGATCTAAAATGATAATTTCCAATTATGCGATAAGCATTAAGCAGCTAGAAATCAAAACGGTTCTATACTTGAGATATGGATTTGGGTTGATAATATGATATTATAATATTTAATAAATATTGTAGGTAGGTCTCTGAAGTTATTACTTGGATACAAAAAGAGTTTAAGTTATAGTTGTGGGTGAAAAATGTATATACATCAAACAAGATATAAATAATATATATATTTAAGTAATATAATATTTTATTGTTTAATTTACGAAAACGAAAATGGGTCAAATATTAGGTATAGATAAATTAAATGAAAACTCGAGTTGTTACAGATAGCACTCCGTCTCAGCAGTTTAATCATATTTTTGAACTCTTCAAAATTCTATCGTGGCTTTCGTATTCATCCACAAATTGTCAATTAACGGAAAAGTGTGTCGCGAGCCGTCGGAAGCCATCGTATTGTAATAAGGATTAGGGTTTTAGTTTATGTGAAATAAAGATGACAAGTGTGTGAAGTTAGATCAAGAATTTATCATAGACAAATTGGCGCTCTAGTTTCACAAAACGCGAGAAAAAAACTAGTGAAATGCATTGAATATACAATGGTTATACACAACAGCCTGTTGTATATTCTGTAGTATGCTCCAAAAAACACTGTTTTATAATTTAACCAATACACCAACTAACCGTTCTTTCTTGTCACAAAGGCCCATTGTATATTGTGTACTACATTCACATACACATGCATGCATGCATACATACATACATACATACATACACACATACATACCTACCTACCTACCTACCTACATACATACATACATACATACATACATACATACATACATACATACATACATACATACATACATCATGATGAGAAGTATGGGAAATACAGAAGAAAGCAAGAAAGTGATGTTGAAGTTTCAATTTAGAAACTTTAATTTATTAAGAGGTGAGACCGTTGAAGAGATGCTCACTCGCTTTAATCATTTGATAGTTGAGATGAACAAGTTGATGATGGAACCATGTGAATCTGATAAAATTGATACAGTAAAGAATGCTTTACCTGGTTCAAATTCAATGTTTTTAATGGTGTTGAAAGAAAAGAACTATTTCAAGAGTGAAGATCTAACAACCATGGAATTCATACAAAAATTTAAAGATCGAGAATATGATTTGAAATGCCAGAAATCTTCAAAGGAAACTCAAGACCCAACTCTATATGGAGGTTGTCTGCCTTTGACTAGTTCTGCAACTCCAATTACTGCATTTCTCACTTAAAGTGCACAAGAGGGATAATCTGGCTATAGTGATCCTAATGTTTGTTTCATAGCTTCTGGGTTCAATGACAATTCTGGGGATCAACTACTACTAATAGTTTCACTGCACCACCAAATGTCAACATGAAGGAAGCTGAACATAATTTTGCTTTTCTTTGTGCGTTCATGAAATCATATAGAAACTTGGTGGGGAGTAAGATTGCAACAAGTGAGATGACTGATGAAGACTATGATCAAATTGATCTGGATGATCTAGAGCTAATGGACCTCAAATGGAACATGGCCATGAGTTTCAGAAAGGTGAAGAAGTTTATGCAACGAACTGGTAAAGACTTATCATCTCTCAACAAATAAGTTGGTTTTGACAAATTGACGGTCAAATGTTACAATTGTCAAGAATTTGGTCATTTTGCCAAAGAATGTGATTAGCTGAAGAAGGAGTATAATGGACCTCGGAATCTAGACAAAATTTCTGGAAAGAAGGTTAATGATTCTCCTAAAAAGTCTTCTGGTAGTAATTCTTCTAAAGCTTCATGATCACAAGCTCTTATCTCTGCTGAAGGAACTGACTAGACTCAAAGACTGGTGCGTAATGATAATCAAGCATATCTGGCTATGTTCAAGATGACTGAAAATTTTCAAGATGCTAGTTGTAAGGTCCCATTACCGGTGCCTCACTTTGGACGTTGGATTTACTCATAAATACAGTTCTAAATATCAGAGTTAATTAAAACTTTCGCGAAATATAAAAACTTCAAACAAAATATATTACATGACTTCCAAATCTTTTCTTATCAAATATTCATATTCATTTAAACTTAAAACATAGTCTTTAAAACATCATAACATTTTCTTGAGATGCCAGTATCTTCAATTCCATGCCATGTGTCCTCATCAAGCGAGCTGCCTCATCCTACTCACCTGCGTGAATACTAAAAGTCAGCTTCGCTGAGTGAGTTCTAGTTAATCAATTAATTTACTTTTCATACACATATACGTGCCCGAAGGTACACATTACATACTTATCATGTTCATCATTCTTCCATATACATTCATAACTAACCTTTCATTATAAAGAGCATTCGCCCTACATACCTCGGATATTATTAGGGTCTGGTACCCTCCATCCTCGGATATTATTAGGATCCGGTCACCTTTCTTCCTCGGATATTATTAGGGTCCGGTACCCTCCATCCCCGGATATTATTAGGGTCTGGTATCCTCCATCCTCAGATATTATTAGGGTCCGGTTTCCCTTCTTACCTACTATCATGCCATACCTTTCTATATATATAATTATAGATTTCATACGTACATACATCATTCATTCATCATATACAACAATCATATCATCGAACCATTACCTGGCAGTACGTGCATCCGAAGCTTATTCACGCACCGACAATCATTCATTCATACATAAATCATATAAGGCATACACTTACCACTTAAGGTAAGTTTATTAACTAATCACATAAAGTATGCACACAGCCCCGAAAACATAACAAGCAATGGGGCTAGAAATCACCTGAACTCGGTTACATTCACCGTTAATGGTTATCCCTTTCTTTAGCTGTGTGCGACTAACTGTATGACAGTTACACGTATTAATTAACTATCACTACGCATATTGTATTTCTAGTTTAGTTATAACCCTCAACGAACAAGGGTCCGGGGGCAGCGTCCCTGGCATCAAGGTTCTAGGGGCGGCAGCCCTTAGCAGGGTCCAAGGGGCAGAGGCCCTTGCTGGAGTCGAATTTTAATCCAAGTCCATTAACTGTCTTTACACATTTTTCATTAGAATTTTAATTTATTACTTTATTTTCTAACTCATAAAGTTCGAGGGCTTCTTTGTAATTAATTCATTTTATTCTAAGTTCAGGGACCTTTCTGTCATTAATTCAAAGTTTAATTAGTTATCCAGTTTCTTAACGAAATGGGGCTCATTCGTTACTTCTAGACGAATGGACTTTATAACGAATTGAACCTTTATAACGAACTGGTCTGTATAACGAATTGAACCTTTATAACGAACTGGTCTTTATAATGAACTGAACCTTTATAATGAACTGGTCTGTGTAACGAATTAAATAATGAACTGGACTATATAATGAACTGGGGTTCATTCGTCAGTCCTCCCTTAACGAATTACTTAACGAACGGCTTAGCGAACTACTTCTAACTCGTTATCCCTTCTTCACGAATGAGCATAACGAATTGCTTGTTAATTCGTTATGTCTCCGCTAACGAACTAGGGTTCAGTCAGAGAATGTCAGAAACATTCTATGACATCCCTTACCTCGTACCCACCTTTTCCGGCGCCGTCATCACCGGAAAAACGGGATCTCGCTGGAAAAGCGAGATCTCCGTTATCTTCCACCGTTCTTCACCGTTTTTCGTCCCGTTCAATCCAGATATGAGCTAGGGTGACCCCTAAGCTCATCTTTTGATTGGTTTATACCCGATTCCATTTAGATCTCATGACTTTAACGATTTAGGGTGTCGGCTCGTCGTTTTGCGACTAGATCTAGCGGGTTTAGATCAATACAATATCATATTATCATTACCTCGGGTCGGGAATTGATTCTTCTCCTTGGTTTCGGTTAGAGAAAGAGAGAGATGAGAGAGAACTTAAGTGTACGTTTTTTATAGTGTATGGAATGGGTGGAAATGGATGGATTATGGGTAAATATATCATGGGTCACGGGCTTAAGCCCATGGTCTTTCTCCCTTCCATATTAACCCAAGTCCATTACCCATACTAATTAACCCAACACAAGCCCGACTCGTAATACTCATATTTTATTTTATTACCCGAAACACGAAATCGGGATGTTACACTAGTGGGAGTGAATTTTCCTCTGACAATGAGACAGAGTAGGATTTTGATTATTCTTGTCATATGCAACCAACTTGTTTTGCATGCATGGCTAAGATTGATGAGGTTAGTCCTTCTTCTGTTAAATTATCTGAAAATGTGTCTTGTTTTGAATGTGAATCTGTTAAGTCTAGAATTGATTCACTTAAAGATCATAATGATTCACTAATGTAAGAAATTGCTTCAATCAAGGATACATATAGAAAATCATTAGACTCACAAATGAAGTCTAGGGAGAAAATAGAAGCTTTGTCTATAAGTAACCATGATTTGAAAGCAGAATTGTCAGTGAAAATAACCATCAATTTCAAGAGATTCTTGAACTAAGAACTAAGATAACTAAACTTGAAAATGAGGTTCTTGATATGAAAAGTAAATTAAACAAGTTTCAAAATTCTTCATTTTTGTTAAACGAAATTATCAAGGTCTTTGGTAAAAAAAAGTGTTCAAAGAATGGTTTGGGTTTTGTTTAAGTTCCACCACCTTTTCATAATGATTATACTCCAAATCCGTTTGCGGGAAAGGAATAAATTATTATTGAACCAGTCATTATTGAGGAAAAACCTAAATTGGTTAAAAATGAAAATATTGATGTTCATTCTTGAACTCAAAAACCTCATTTTCAAGGTAACAAGGTCTTTGTTGAAAATGTTGACAAGGTACTCATTGATGAATTAATTGAACCTGAAATTGTGCACAAAAACCAGAAGATTCTACGTTCAAACCACATTTGATATGAACCTCATGAATTTGAGGAGGCTGTGTATGGTTCATATGCATCTAAAGTGAAAAAAGGGAAATTTGTTAGGTTTAAGGCTAAGAAATCAGAAAAAACAAAGATTTCTGATGAGGATTTGATGTGTTTCATCAATCCGGTTCCTCATAAGCCAACCGCTGGTCGAATGTTTAAATTGAAAGGTATTAGCAAAGTATTCACTGAGAAAGACATTCCGCTTAATCTTTTCAAGCCTGAATTGATACAAAGCATCTTTCAAAATGAAACTTCCAAGATACAAGACCTTGAACATGCATTTGTTAATTCTAATGCATCAAATACAATAGTTCCCTTTGTCAAAGCTAAAAAATTGTTAAAATCTTCTAAGAAAGTTCACTTTGTTAGTTCAATTGGAACTGACATTTTACAAAGTTTTTCAAACTGTTCAAATCTTGATTTTTACATGAAAAAGAAATCTGTTACATTTGATTATTTAGACAAAAAAATGTTCTTCAATCTTCTGTTGCACAAGTTTCTACGAAACCACAACGTGATCGTGTTGACATGAGAACATGTTTTTGTTGGAATCGAGCTGCCCAAGACACATATTTGAGTTGATGTGGCTAGTACGTAATGATCCAAGTCGGGTCATACCCAATAACAAGCTAGACAAATGACACGATATTTATTATTAGATATGATCTAAGTAATGATTATCAACACTTATAATGTTTGGAAAAATGGTTTTCTAAATATTTGCAATTGTGTGTTACATAAATTATATGGATAATTTATGAGAGATGTTATTTATTTGATGAATAACAAAACATGTTTTAAAAGAAAATAAACAAAATGGAATTTGGTTTTGGGTGGAAAAAGCTACATGAGGGGCCGACTCCCTCTCTCTCATCTCTCCACTTGTTTCTTTCAAAACATCGCATGTTGATCTATTGGTAGATCACTTTTTACATCCATCTTTCTCTCACACACACGTCTTTCTCTCTTCTTTCTCTCCATTGAATCCGAGAACAACAAGAAGAAGAACAAAAGGATTTTGTTCTTGCAAGTGTTAAGGACCCTAGCAACCTTGGTGTTTGTTGAAGCTCGTTGGGTATACAAGTTTGAGGATTTCTCTATTGGAATATTGCCATTCGTATCTTCATCCTTTTCAAATTTCTGGACTTGAAGGTATGTTCTTGGAAGACCCTATGGTTGTTGTTTGATAGCATGCTTAATCGTATATGGATCCTGGATTGGGTTTAACATAAACGGGTTTATGTGTAATGGTAAAACAAGCTTTAAAATCTTTATTTCCGCTGCGTTTTCCTAACAAAAGGGTTTATTTGGACTTTGATAATCATGCTAAAACCCAACAGTTTTCTTTGTGGTGAACAAGGTCATGTTGTTAGAAATTGTGGAATGATGAAATCAGAATCTTTATACGTTTATCAATGAACAAACCAAACCCGTTCCTGTGAGACTTATGTCGTGTGATGATGAGACTCACATCATGTTTTCAAATGTGAATCCTCGCAAAGTGATTCATGTTAGTGAAAATTCGAGCAATTTAAAACCCAAATTTGTTCCCCTGGAACCAATTTGCAAAAATGTGAAAACAAATGCAGTTCAAGCTGCATATTTGAGTGGAAAGTCGAAAAGACCTGTGACTTATTCACAAGCAGCTAAACCGCATTTGGATTCAATCAAAGTTAACACTTCAAATGAAATTAAAGAAGTGCCCAAGACTTAGGTATGGGCTTCATTTTTGAACTAATCATTTTTCATATGTGTACAGAGTTCATCCAAGACTATATCTGGTGAAAACTGGATTATGGATAGCGGATGCTCTCGTCATATTACCGGCAACATTAACCTCTTATCAAATGTCAAAAATATTCAAGGAGGGTATGTAGCTTTTGCGGGTAATTCGGGTGGAATGCTTACAAAAGAAGGAGATGTTTCAAATGGTTGTATCACATTTGGAAAAGTAAATTATTGTGATAAAGTGGATCACAATTTGTTGAGCGTGTCTCAAGTTTGTGATAAGAAGTATACCATTGTATTTAATGACAAGGAGTGCATAATACTTAAACCAGGATATGTCATTCGAGAAGACATGGTTGTTATGCGATCTCCTCGGTCAAATGATATTTATGTTATAAACATGACTTCTAAGGTACATGTGCGCGTCGGTTTCTTAGCCTGTGTCCGTGCGTGTGCGCGTCGGTTCCTTCGCGACCATTGAGCTTGTCTAGCCACATAAGAATATTGTTAGGAATTTATCTCCTTATAAGGAGTTCTCAAGTTTTGTAATTTATCAATGTGGGAGAAAATTTATATTTTCTATTTATACTCATGTAGGAGGAAACCACTTTCTTTCTTCTTCCAATGTGGGATGAACCTATTTGTTTTCTCATTTCTTCAATATGGGATGCTTCCATCTTCTTATTTTATATTTTTCATTATATATTTTGAAGAATATTTTTGGTCCTTTATCTTTATTAAGTTGTCAAATTTTGGGATGTTATGTACCATTTCAAAAGCTGACAATTATGTATCTTTTTATTATGCCATCATGGTTATAGTACGCTGTTTACAAAGAGATAATAAGTGGGTGTTTGGGTGAGATTTTAAAACTTGCTTATTACTTGTTGAAAAGAAAAATATGTTTACCAAAGTTCTTCCAGTGCTTCAAATTGGAGTTTTTCAAATGTTGCTTTTTCTTTTCAAAAAGAAAATCAGCAAAAAAAAAAAACAAAAAAAAAAACAATTTAAAAGCTTATCTAAACACCCCTAACACCAATTGCATCACTAAATTTTCCTGAAAATAAGAAAGGGGATAATGATTATTCATTACCATAGTAGTGGAAAAGGAAACCGGAATTAAGGCGCCATATTAGATTACATATAAATAAACCTCTTTGGAATGTGATCAAACGGTTGATGGTTGCTGCTTCAATTTATTATATTTGGTAGGAAAAGGAGCAGCGAAAATAAGCACACAAGCTAAGAAATCTTAGGAACAAGAGAATAGCAAACATAAGCTGCCAGATGGGAAGCTCGATACTTTCCTAACAAGATTCCTAAGTTGACCAGGAAGCACGTGCTACAGTAATACATTAATGTCAGAAAAAGTCATGACTGACCAAAAGCTAATGTATGCCATAAATTAAAAGTAACAACAAGATAAATAAAATTTGAGCGAAGGTTATACGGAAATGGCATACACCCAATCTGCATGAGCTGAAAGACGAGCTGACCTTTTCCACTTAAGAAGGTTAAGCTTCCATAGAGAAGCTTTCGACTGCCTATAAAAGGAACATTTCACCAAAGGTATTCCCATTCTCATTCACTTTATTTCCTCTCTACTCTCTTTTCATACTTATCATTCATTTCAACCATTGTGTCGGGTTACTTATTCTCATGCCGGAGGTTGATCGGAGGATATCCCCTCTTGTGGTGAGACTAACCGGTCGTGTTTTCCTTTGGTTCTTTGCAGGACAGGAAGCTTTATTAGGCACATACTCCTGAACCGCCATACTATTATTATTCTCTAAACCCATTTTAGCAACAAGTGGTGCCCACCGTAGGGCTAGCGCTACTCAGAACAACAATTCCGGTAGTTTTAACACCATTGTTTTCAAGTATCATCCTCTTATGGCAAGTAAGAGTAATCCTAATCAAAGTATTCCTATGAAAGATGATCGGTCGGGTAATAAATCCTCGCCGGAGGAAAATGTTCACTAAAGTTCTCTGGAAATGAGCAGGCTGTTGGTCACGTCATCACAATCTTTTGAGTTCCAAACACCACCCTCGTCTAGAAGCGGAACATTCTCTCTAAGGAGTGATATTCTACTTCCGGTGGAAGAATAAATATGATGTCGGAGGGTGTCAAACGGAATTTCCTTTAGCTCACGGAGCTGATGAACAATTATGCCCAGGAAGAGTGAGCTAAGTGGGGTGAGAATAAGGTTTGATTATAATGAGGAACCGGAGGTCACACTCTCCTCCATGCTTGGTCCATCAAACATATTCACACTTTCTTTGTCGAGAAGAAATGCTCAGGGACCCAACAGCTTGCAGATAGGAGAATATGAAAACACGAGCTCTTCTCAGGAAATGTTAAGTCTCATAGCTTCAACCATAACCCCTAATGGAACGGGAGAATTCACCATGGTACGGCTTTTCCAAAGCTCACCGCTGTGGTACCTCCCTCAACAAGTACCTCGTTGGAAGAAGCTTTGATGTCATTACCTCTGGCCAGAAGCATGGTGGTTGCACTAATAGTAGAAGCTATATACTTGATGCCCCAAGCTTACCCACAACCAGGTCTCATGCTTCCTAGTATGATGTACCCTTAGATGGCTGCCTTGATGATGTCTCAATATGGACAACCATGGCCGGGAAGCTTACAATGGAAAGCTTCTCAAGGATTCACAGCCATGAGCCATCTCGTGGTAAGTCAAGCCCCAATTATCATCACTACTAGTACAAGTGACTTGCCACACTTGGAACTTTACCAACCTTACAATCCAACAACCTTGTCATGCTTCTCCGAACAGATAGAAAACTTTGCATTTCAAACAAAGATCAAGATGTCAGCTAATATAAAGACATATGACGGAACAGAAGATCCCAAAGACTATCTTCAGATCTTTACGGGATCGACTACCTTAGAAAGATAGAAAAACGCGGAGTGGTATCACATTTTCATGTAGACCCTTATAGGACCTACCAAACTTTGGTTTAATTCCCTTCCGGCAAGAAGCATAACTTCCTTTATGACCTATTCAAAAGCTTCTTAGCCAACCTCACTCAGCAAAAAAGGTGCACCAAAGACGTAGCTATCCTGCATCAGATTAGGCAAAGAGAAAAGGAAGACCTGAGAGTCTTCATGGAAAGATACAAGAAACAATGCTTGAATTATATCGGTGCTTCTGAAGAGATGCATGTTTCCAGTTACATGAATACCATAAAATCCAAGAAGCTAGTGAGAAGGTTCCACGAGAAATTCCTCAAACCATGAAGGAAGCTTTCGGAATAATAGAAGCTTACCTTCGAAGGGAGGAAACCTTGGATAATAAGGAAACAAGGAAACATGACCATGGAAACTGGAGAAGCCACTCTTCATAAGGGAAGACACCCCGATTCAAGTCCATTCCTTCGTCGAGAAGCACCCTTAGAAGCACCACGAACATAGAAGATCGGATGACTGAAGCCATTCTTATCGGCATCAAAAACCACAAGAGAAAGATAAGCTGATCTTATCTGTGTTTACCAAAACTCCGTAAGAGATCCTGGCCTCCAAGGAGGTTAAAAAAAAATTTCGTCCTCTCCGTCCACAGTCTAAACAAGCAAGCAAGTGGGATGCGGGCAAGTTTTGTGCCTTTCATAACGACATTGGGCACCATACCAATGATTGTTTCCAATTGAGAAACGTATTGAAGATGTCGTTTAAAGTTTTTAGTTAGCTCACCTCCTCAAGGACCCAAAGGAAGGTAAAGGGGGGGGGGGGGAGAAGACGTTTGGAGTAATCATGGTTATAATATTTTACAAGAGACAACGAACGCTCTCCTGGAACCAACAGAGCATATGTTTCCCTCTGACTAACCCTCACAACAAATTCAAGACCCTGGTCATTGCAAATGCGGATTTTAATGGCTTCGCCATAGATGAAGCTTACATGGACTGTGGGGTAACGACGGAGGTTATGTATGAGAAATATTTCCTGAAGCTCCCCAAGAAACCAAGAATCAACTCCAACAAACCAACAACTCGTTTTGAAGTTTCACTAGAGAAAATGCAGTTCCACCTGGGAAGCTCACTTTAGACCTTCGGTTGAGAGACAGATATCTCTCTCTAGTTAAGAAGCTTACCTTCACAGTGGTCATGTAACTATCTAACTATAATATACTCATAGGAAGAATGAAATTGCAACTTTCAATGCAGTAGTGTCCACAACTCATGGCATGATGAAATTCCCCACAACTAGAGGAATAGCTATGATGTTACCAACGCAAGAAACTTTAGTCATAGCTGCCGTAGAAGAGTCATGAGAACTCATTGAAGACGTGGAAGATGACCGTGTGTAGGAGATAAGCATACATCTAGCTTACCTTGAACAAACCATCAAAGTCAACAGTAAACTTCCCTCTCAAACTATGAGTAAGCTCGTAACTTTATTACAAAAAAGTAAAGATGTTTTTGCATGGTATAAAAATGATATGACAGGGGTTCCAAGGGAGTACGCTGAACATCCTTGAACATCTCACCCACACATAAACCGTTCGCTCAAAAGAAGAGAAGCCTTGCTGCTGAAAAAAGATTAGCTGCATGTAACAAGGTGGATAAGCTTGACAAAGCTGACATTCCCCGAGAGGTAAGATACCATTCTTGGATTTCTAACCCAGTTATGGTCAAAAAAATCAGATGGATCTTGGCGAATGTGTGTGGATTTCAAGGATCTTAACAAAGCTTGTCTTGAGGATAGCTAATCTCTACCAGAGATCGACTGGAAGGTAAATTCCCTTAAAGGCTTCCAATACAAGTGCTTCTTGGATGCTTATAAGGGCTCCCACCAAATCTTAATGAAGCTTGAAGGAGAAGAGAAGACATCATTCCACACCGACAAGGGAATCTTCTATTACAAAAAGATGCCATTTGGCTTGAAGAATGCTGGAGCTACATACCAATGTTTGATCGATAACACCTTCTCGAATCAAATTGGAAAGAACATGGAATCTTGTGTTGATCACTTGGTTATAAAGATAGAAGGTGACGAAGAAATGATCAACGAAAAACATTTCGAAATCTTAGAAGCATCAACATGAAGCTCAATCCAGATAAATGCTCATTTATATTCAAAGAAGGTAAATTCGTGGGTCACTTAATTGATAACAAAGCATAAAAGCAAACCCATGTAAGGTACACGTTGTTCTTAACTTGCAATCTTCAAAAACAAAGATTGAGGTTCAACGGCTCAATTATAAGATTGTTGTCCTTAAACGATTTCTCTCAAAATAGGTAGAAAAATCTTTACCCTTATTTAAAACTTTGAAGAATTTTAATGACAAGAAGGGCTTTCTATGGACAAGTGAGGCAGAATCTTCCTTCCTAGGCCTAAAGGAGCATCTAACTTCCTTACCTGCTCTAACAGCTCTTCAGGAAGGAGAAGCAATAACAATTTATCTCTTTTCAGGAATGGAAACTATTACCTCAGTGCTTATTGTGGAACGTGACAAAGTCCAAGTCCCAGTATACTTCATCGGCCGGGCGCTAAGAGAAGATGAACTATTGAGAACCTAATCCTAGCACTCATTCACGAAGCCAAAAGGCTGAGAAGATACTTCCAAGCTCATCAGATGAAGGTGGTCACCAAAAGGCCCGTAAGATCCATCTTGGAAATCCTGGAAATTGCAGGAAGGCTAACCAAATGGGCCATCAGCGTAGGCGAACACAAAATAGTGTATGAATCTAGAAAGGCGATCAAGAGTCAAATCTTTGTCAACTTTCTAGTCGCAACACCAGAAGAACCTATGGAGGTGAATGAGCTGGAAGATGGTGAATCTGCTATCCCTATGGGGAGGTGGACACTCTGCACTTATGGGAGCTTCAAGTTTAGAAGGTTCCGGAGCTGGTCTAATAATTGCAGACTCCCAAGGAACCGAATATACTTATGAACTCCGATTCGAGTTTTCATGTATGAATAATGAAACTATATGTGAGGCTTTAATTAAAGGGCTCCGCCTAGAGAACTTTATGAAGATCCCGGAACTAAGAGTTTTTGTTGATTCAAGATTGGTAGCTAACCAAGTGAACAACGAGTTCATAGCCAGGGAACCTTCAATGCCGAAATATAAGCAGAAGGTCAAAGAGCCCATGACGGAATTCAAAAGTTGCACCTTAACCTAAGTCTCTAGAACTCGGAACAAGCAAGTTGATTCCATTTGCAAGCTGGCTTCTCTGACTTTCACTAACTTAGCAAAGAAGGTAGTGCTGGAAGTCATGTAGAGACCACCAGTTGAAGAACTAAAAGTACATGGCATTGTTGAAGAAGAGGGTACCACATGGATGACCCCCATTTTATAGTTTCTCAAAGAAGGTAAGCTCCCCACCAAAGAAGGAGAAGCCATAAAGCTCAAGCTTAAGGCTAAGAAATATGTGAGAGAATATAATATCCTATACAAGAAGAAGTATTTAAACCCTTTGTTGTGATGTATGGGACCAGATTAATACAATTATGTTGTGAGAGAATTGCACAAAGGAATTTGTGGGACGCACTTCGGTCCGAGTTCGGTGGTAACTAGGTTAATGAACCTAGCGTACTATCGGCCAACATAGCACAAGGACTCCGCGGAGGTCATCCACAAATGCAAAGCTTTTCATCTATATGCTCCCGACAAAAAAAACCCAAAGCACAACTTGAACTACAAAAAAAATGGCCTAAGGCAACCTACAATTGGGGAATGGACATTGTTTTTCCCTTCCCGAAGCAGTCGGAAAGGTGAAATTCCTACTAGTAGCTATGGATTATTTCACCAAGTGGCCAGAAGTTAAACCCTTAGCATCCATCAAAACGAAGTAGGTGATAAACTTGTTTGGAAAACATAATATGTAGATATGGATGCCGGGAGAAATAATGATGAACAATGGGATGCAGTTTGCTGAGAAACCATTAGGCATTTGGTGCAAGGAGCCGTAAATAAAGCAAGTGTTTAGCTCGGTTGCATACCCCCAATCAGGCCAAGTCGAACGAATTTACTATAGCATCAATGAAAGAATTAGGTCAAGATTAGGAAGTTATGTCAAGAATTAGGTAGAAGAACTTCCAGTTATTCTCTAGGCTATCCGGACTACGAAGAAAATGATTCATGGCGAAAACACCCTAAAGTCTAATATTTGGCTCAGAAGGTGTCATCCCCGCCGAAAAAGGGTTAAACTCAACAAGGGTAAGAAACATAGATAGAGAAGCCAATGAATCTAAGGTTTTTCTTAACCTCGATCTCCTAGAAGATGCCTGCGTACAGGATGCTATTTAAGAAGCCATATACAAAATAAGTTGGAAGCCTTATATAACATGAGGGTAAGAAAGGAGGTACTCAAAACCAGTTACTTGGTCCTCAGGAACAACAACGCCAGCAAATAGTCAGACACAAGGAGGTTGGGACCCAAGTGGGAAGGTCCCTATGTCATCAGAGAAGCCCATAAGAACGGATCCTACAAGCTCAATGACCTAGAAGCAAAAAAGGTTCCACGTGGAGTGATAAGCACCTCAAGAATCTCCTAGTCTAGGTCCTTATTTTAGATCTATGTAGTTGTTCTATTCGACGTTAGTGGAAAAATCAATGAATGACATTACATTTTGATTAACAAACTTGTTTATTATCCTATTTAAAGGTGAGCCCCTCAAAACTAGGCTTAATGAGGTCTGGCGTAGCTCCTACTCATGTACAGAGTTGAGCTCCAAAGCCATATACAGGATGAGTCCCAAAAACAATACGACTCCATGGAACACTTAGAAATAAACTATATCCATGAAAAAAGATTGAGCATCTCTTACCAACTTGCTCCATAAGTACTAAAAACTAGAAGCTTATTAAGATGACAAGCTCAAGAAGCTTAGGACTTATGTAAAGATACACCACAAAACAAGTTAAATAAAATTTGTGGACTGACGAGCGGATAGGATATGCTTTGCATCAGTCTTAGTTACTAAGGTAAGGAAGGGTGTCAGTAGTGCCCTCCTTAAAAAAGTTTCAAAGACATTGCAAAAATAACAAACAAGCATAAAAGATGGAATAAGGTTGATGATGGGCCTTAGTTCCATGGGCTTAGGGGTATATAAACACCATTCAACCTCCCTAAAACCCTCTGTAAGACCCGAATTTGCATCACTACAATATGATATCAACCCAAACACGATGTTAGTGCGGAATCCTAACACCGTGATGATTAAAGACGAGAATACGAAAAACAATAACAAGATTAGATGATATGGTTTCAATGCATATGATTATATTATCAATAAATCATCAGATATATAAACCTATTCCCTTACAAGCACTCTGATAGTTTGATCGTGGTCCTACTGATTAACAACTGCTATAGTTCTGCTCACCAACTCTCTAACCCTAAAATGATTAAACAACAACTATATATAGGGTTACCATAAAAGCCCAAAGGCCAAGCCCAAATGAGCCTAAACTAGCCTAACCGAAATCCGTAACCGAAATCCATAGGGATTTCGGTGTTACTAGACAAACTGAAATCCATGGGGATTTCGGTATTACACCATCACAAACATAATGCAATTCTTCAACTCGTCTTCGTTTATATCACTTTATTGTTGATCATGTCATGGCCTTTTGATATGCGTCAGTCTAACCAAATCATGACCCAACAATCTCCCCCATAGACTGATGCTTTCAAAACCTTCAGAATCTTTACTAGTACATGATCAGCAACTTCAGCATCTGTATCAAATACTCCACCATCTCCCCCTTTTGAGATCATCATCCAATTTGAATCTCAGATACTTCATATGCTTCCGTTGCAAGAAATCAGTCTTGAAAGAACAAAATAAGACAGATATATTTTTGTAATTTTGTTTTTCTAATTTTTATGATTTTCTTGAAAAGACTTGAGATGAGATCATATCAGCTAAACCAACTATAAACAATAACCGATATCAAATTTCATGAGCTGAAGACAACAGCTAAAACAAACTTTAAAACGATTTCTTACACATTTATTTCGATAAGAGTAATCAAGAAGAAAAAAATAAAATAAACAAAATAAAATAAAACCAAAAACAACAAATAAAACAAATTTAATTACCCGGTCTTCTTGTAATTTAGCAAAAATTTGGGATCAAATTTTAGTTTTTGATATAAACTGCCGCCTTTATTAAAAAAACCGAACATGGAGTCTTATTGATTAAGGTGCTTTCCCAAATATTCATGTTCAGCGTTATTATGACATAAAGAAGCAGGTGATAGTAGGTATAATGAACTTAGCATGATTTTCATTGTATCAGTGATATAAGTTAGGTTCAGTTCAGCATAAAGCATAGATGGACATCACTTATGGACCTGTGATGCCTCCTATCTCTTCTCAAGGCGCATTTGACTTTCCCCAAATCACCCCAATTTGACTCCAACCACTAGTGCTTGATCAAAAGATTTTTGTATTTTTTTTTTGTAGATATTCAAAAGAATTTTAAGTTTCAAGGTTGAACATTGGACTTAGAAGCCATCCGGACTTACAGGCCTTTCATTCAGAGTGTTTAGGACTTATTTTAATGCCCCACCCTTGTAGTTCTAGTTTGACCCTTTAAGCTTTTGAAATGCCAAGTTTTTAACAACACAAATTATATACAAACTCATAATAAGTTTTTTTCTTTCTATTTTTTTATTTTCTTATTTTTTAATAATTATAAACATAATAGCACAATATTTTTGGTGATCAAGACACTAACGGACTCGTGTATGACTGGGTAATTGCTTTTCTGCCTATCATTCGAAGAGATGTATATGGAGACATGCACATGTCTTCAAAATGACTCTTCACAGTAAGTTCAGCATATTTAGTTTATATCACCTCTACTTTTACACATCATGGAAAGCTACCATACAAATCAGTGACTGTTCTAGAGCCTTTGAAGCTTAATAACTTCACCCGTTAGGCACACAGAAACAATTTATCTATCATTTTCCAAAGGTTGGATCAATTTTCATTTGAAACTATTTTGAAGCTTCTAAAAAGCTATTAACTAAATAATCATATCAATTCCCAGAAGACGGTTTACAGAAGCCACACATGTTAAGAACCCAGTCACCCCGGTCACTCATCAGTTTTCATGTAAATGGCTATCCCGTATGACTACTAGTGGTTAACATGACCAAACACATATGAGAATACGTGATCCTCCCACTTGGAATTACTGACATAATTTTAAGTGAAGAATCCAAACACGAAAACATATCACAATCGCCCCAGATGCTTTCAGTCTTTAGATAAATGGCTATCCTATGACTCTGCGAGTAGATCACCGGACCAAACATATACAAGTATATGTTTTTCAAACTTGAGCAACCGACATAATGTTAAGCAAAAGTAATATAATAAATTTTTAATAAAAGACACACACCTACACCTTTTGAATTTTTTAATTTTCTCAATAAAAACACACACACTCTTTTTGATTTTTTTTTAATTTTCTCCAACTAAATTTGTGCAAAAATTTGACCGAAAGGAAAACTTTTATGTACAAATTTAACCTCAAAAAGACTCAATCGTCAAACGTAGTATTTAATAATAATACATGATGAAGTGAGATAGTCAGCCAACTGATGTACTATCATTTCTCATGTACGTTCAAGTCATTTTCTCATTTTTGAGAAACAAAATACACTATACTTGAAAAACTATACGTGAACATATTTTTGTATTTTTTAAAAAAGAAATTTAAAATTTTAAAATCTTTTTGACTGATCAATCTTTCATACCAAAGTGATACGGTTACCTTTCATCTTCAAGACATCATTTTCCCATTTGTGAGAATCTCTCCCTAAGAATAAGCTTGTTTTGAGATTTCTGTATCCTTGCGAGTTGAATGTCTGGAACAAGCCTTTTAATAGGCAATGTATTCCCTGATTTGTTCCTACATACTTAGAGAGCATATTAAAAACGTTCTATCACCCTAAAATCCCGTCCAGGAAACAAATAATCCATTTTATTGTTTAAAGATTTAAAAACAATGGATATTTGCCCTGCCATGTGCCTGGAACAACCCATTTAATAAACAAGGAATTTGTGGTTGTTCCTACACGCATAGCGGGATTAGTTGGACGTAGGAACCCAAGTCATAAATGTCCTGGGGTTCCCTTGAGCATCAACATATGTGACCTCTTGCCAACTCATATCTTTCCCATCTTTAACAGAATCATTTGTCATTTCAGATTCTGTTTGCTGAGTTTTAAGTTTCCAAGTTTGTCTTGGTTTAGTGAAACAAAAAAGAACAGACTTAGGAGTGGAACAATTCGAATTTGAATTCTTAGAACTCTCAACACTCTTTGACTTCTGAAAATTTATTTTTCTTTTAACAGTTTCTAAATCATTTGAGTGCAAACATGTCAT
>NW_027499858.1:0-85255 GCF_021521415.1 Bidens hawaiensis | reverse complement strand
AGTTCGCCCATAGCACTCATCTCGAATCGTTTCTTCATGACAGCCTCAAAATCCTGACACATGGATACTCTTGATGCAGCAAAAATGATATCATCCACGTAGACTTGAACCAGTAGGAAGTCACATCCTTCTCTCTTCACAAACAACGTACTGTCAATCAATCCCCTTTCAAAACCATTTTCCAGCAAGTAGTCCGATAACGTTGAATACCAGGCACGAGGTGCCTGATGTAACCCATATAACGCCTTGCTCAACCTGTATACGTGATCAGGAAAGTCTGGGTCAGGAAAACCCGGAGGTTGCTCAACATACACAACCTCATCAACTTTCCCGTTTAGAAACGCGCTCTTCACATCCAACTGAAATACCTTCATCTTTTTAAATGCAGCAAACGCCAAAAACAATCGAATCGCTTCTAACCGGGCGACAGGAGCAAACACCTCATTGTAATCAATACCCTCTTGCTGATTAAAACCTTTAACAACCAGCCTCGCCTTATTTCTTACGATAATTCCCTTATCATCTCTCTTACACTTGAACACCCATTTTGTGCCTATAGCATGCACATTCCTTGGTTTTTCAACCAAGGTCCAAACTTCCATTTTCTCGAACTGAGCCAACTCTTCTTGCATGGCCTCGACCCACGAGCTGTCCTTTAAAGCCATTTGATAATTCTTTGGTTCAATTTGGCTTATAAAGCAGGAGTACAAACATTCATTCATTATACCCGTTTCTTTTATGCTTGTATAAACACAGGTGTGCTCATTCAAGCTACTTCTGGTTTGTACACTGGAGGACACATCACCTATAATATTCTCCAGTGGGTGATCTTTGTGAATTCTCGTGGTCGGAACAGCACCGACATGTAAATTGTCTTCCAAGTTTGAAGAGATCTCATCTATGATTGTTTCAGGTTGAGAGTGAAAAGGATTAATAAATTCTTCTTCAGTTGAGGCCGCAGGGGTATCGATAGGGTTTGATGTGGAAGGTTGAGATTTCTCAAACATCTGATGTTGCAATAGATTCTCTTCCTCATCAAGTATCATCTTCGTCACAGCTCTTTCGTCTTCTTCAGAAATTTCCAAATCAGGTACGTTAAACGACTTAAAAAGTTTAACATAGTCGAAAAGCTCAGCAGGTCCATTGCTTGGTTTTGGCGGTTGGTAACTAGTAATGTCGGTGTTACAAACCACCTCCACCTTGCAAGTCGACGTATTGAAGACCCGTCTGTTGGGAGTCCCAACAACATAACCGACTAGGATTCCCTCATCGGCTACTTCACCAAATTTCGAATTAGTCTTCAAAATCGAACAAGGAGACCCAAATGGTTCAAGACCGCACAAGTTGGGCTTCCTTCCGTGCATAAGCTCGTAACAAGTTTTTCCAAGTCTCTTAACGGTTAACACCCTATTCAGAACATAGCAGGCTGTAGCAACTGCTTCAGCCCAGAACATCACAGGAAGCTTCGAGTCTGCCAGCATAGTTCTGGCTCCTTCAATTAACGTTCGGTTCTTCCTTTCAGCCACTCCATTCTGTTGTGGAGTATACGGAGCGCTGTACTGATGTTCAATTCCCTTCTGGAGACAGAAGACTTCCATTTCAAAGTTCTTGAACTCTGTCCCATTGTCGCTTCTGATGTATTTAACTGATTTACTCATGACGTTCTCAACTTTTGTAATTAGATTCTTCACCATCTGAGTTGTCTCGTCTTTTGTTTTCAGAAAATATACCCACGAGTATCGCGAGTAGTCATCAGTTATCACCAAGCAGTAAGAAGTACCACCTAGACTTTTTACATTCACTGGACCGAAGAGATCCATATGAAGTAGTTCTAGAGTACCGGCAATAGAATTAATCTTCTTGGTGAGATGAGATTTCTTGTGTTGCTTTCCCTTCTTGCATGCTATACATTTGTCTTCAAAGTTAAAACTTTTTAAGGGAACGCCCATCACAAGCCCATTCTTGACAATGAAGTTCATCTTCCGAAGATGAATATGTCCCATTCTCCTGTGCCATAATTCTGAT
Organism: Bidens hawaiensis; assembly: GCF_021521415.1. Classification (NCBI taxonomy): domain Eukaryota; kingdom Viridiplantae; phylum Streptophyta; class Magnoliopsida; order Asterales; family Asteraceae; genus Bidens; species Bidens hawaiensis. The sequence continues at coordinate 83,230 of NW_027499858.1, read as the reverse complement.
TCTGATTCGCTTGCTTTTGTCATTAAACAGGATTCTCCAGTGGCCATTTCAGTAGACCTCATGTCCATCACATATGTATTTGTTTCACGTGGAGCTTTCATTACTATCCATTCGTCTGGTATCTGAAAACCAGGCTTCAATGCTATCGCTTCATTCTTCGTGAAATGGACAGTGTAATCTTTATCACAAATCTGCGACACACTCAGCAGATTGTGCTTTAACTCCTCCACAAAGTTTACATTCTCAAGTGTCATTCTCCCATTCGACACAGTTCCTCTACCGGTAATCCTTCCTCCGCTCTCACCAGCAAAACTAACTCTTGCTCCCTGAACAGGTTTTAAGTCTTGCAACAAGTGTTTGTTGCCTGTCATGTGCCGGGAACAGCCGCTATCTACAATCCAAAGATTGTTGGCAGCCCTGTTCAACTGTTCCTGCACAATAAAACAAAGAGTTAGAATCTTGGGACCCAAGACCAATTGGTCTTGGATCGATACGTCCCGTACCCTGGCTTTCTCAAGTTAGCGTCAGGATAATTTCTGTAAGTCCTGTTAGGGAATCTCCTTGCAGATTGAGTGTAATGCCTTCCAAACCTATGAGAGTTGAAAGTATTATATCTTGTGGTTTGGTTGAAAAACTGAGGTTTGTTTTTATAAAAACTTGAATTAGTTACATTTTTGCACTTTGAAAAGTTTTCATTTTTAGCAGTAACAAAATGACGCTTATCCTCAGTTGTATTTGGCCTCACACCTCTAAATCTCGGCTTCAGAGGGCAGTCTGCAACTAAATGCCCTAATTTGTTACATCTAAAGCAACACCGACTCTCCATTTTCTTGTCAAATGTTGGTTTGGATGTAGAGGCAGTGTTACCATCCGTATGTCTCACGTAAGGTGGGACGTACGGATTGAGTGGATAACTCTTTTTAGAAATTTTATTTTTATCTCCACCGTTGGGTAACCCTACTTTCTCTTTTGTCTGACCAGATTCGGACAACTTATCCGAATCCGATGAGACTTGACTCGAAACAGAAATATTCACACTAGAAACAGGCGAACTCGTTTCGCCACAGCTAACACTTGGTTCTACCCTTGTAATCTTGATTGGAGTTGTCTGAGTAACCTCGAAATCAACAGATTTCTGAACACTCGGATTATAGGTATAGTTGTGGTTAAAGGGTGGTGGAACTTCGTGATAACCGATTCATCCCCTCTTTGCAGAGGTACCTTGATCACTCACGAGGTGATCAAGGATGGCCGAGGAATTCCTGAACTGCTCAAGTTTGCGGTTCAGTTCCACCACCTTCACCTGGTGGTCAGCAATCTGTTTATCCCGATCAGCAATCACTTTAGTTTTTTCTTCTAAAACTTCATAACTAAGATCAATTATTTCAATTTTCTCAGCAAGTTTAGTTTTTAGGCTTTGAATGTCTTTTTCACATGCTTTTATTTTAATTTTATAACTTGTTTCTCTTGCTTTCGTAAAATGGTGATCTTCTTTAATAGTTTTAAAATCAGCATCTAAACGGACGTACTGATCAGTTATCGTAGTGAGTTGCTCAGACAAATTCTCACAACTAGTACAAATATTCTTAGTACTTACCTCGGAGCGATTATCCTTGTCATCTGCCATGAAAGCGGTTTCTTCTTCATTAGCTTTCTCATTTCCATCAACCTTCTCACATTCTTCAACTTCAGACTCAGCCATGTTCGCTTGCTCACCAGAACCACTTGAATGCAGGTTCCAGTTCTACTCACCTGCTTCTCTGGTCAACATGGCGTTAATCTCTCTGTTAACTCCAGAGTGTTGTGTAGGCCGACCTTGTCCTCGTTCAACCCTCTCATTTCTGCATTCCTTGGCAAAGTGCCCGTACTGTTGACAATTATAGCACCTTACCTTGGATTTGTCGAACCCGGGCCTACCACCAACAAACTTTCTCCCAGTTTTGTTCATAAACCGTTTTACACGCCTCACAATCATTGCCATTTGCCATTGCAAATCCATCTCCTCCAGATCATCAGCATCGATCTGGTCGTAGTCCTCATCCAGAACAGCAGGGTCCACAATCTTCCCCTGGATGTAGTTTTCGTAGGAAGCAATAAATGATGCATAGACTGCAAACTGCTCTTCAGCAGATTTTACACTCATAGGCATCTTGGAATAATTATTGCTTGAGGCATTTGCAGAAAAACCACTTGAGGATGCTTGAGGCTTTGAAGTACTTGATCCTCCAGCAACGAAACAGACATCACCGTTCATGTTCACAGAAACGTTTCCTTCATGAGAAGAGTCAGGACCTGACTCCCCTTTCGAGTAAAAAGCAGCAGATTCAGGCCTCGAACTTGAGCCTGAGTTAACCTTTGCACCATACATACCAGGGTCTTGTATCTGATCTGTTGGTGTTTCTTTTCGAACCATATTAAGCTCATAAGTTCTGAGCTTGTTTACTGCTGTTTCCAGATCATAATTTGGAAAGTCTCTGTCTTCCCTCATAAGAACGGTGTACATTTCCCACTTCGGTGGGAGAGCATCGAGAAGCTTTTCAACAATCTCTTCTTCTCGATAGGCAATCGAATAATTGCTAAGCTCTGTCATTAGATGATAGTATCTGGTGATAATATCATCCAGTGATTCGTTCTTCAAAAATTTGAAGACGGAGAACTGGGTCTTTAAGAGTTTGATCTTTGATGCACGGATACCCACATTCCCCTCGAATCTATTTTCAAGAGCATCCCAAAGCTCTCTCGCAGAAGTGTACTTTCTGAAAGTGTGGAGAACCTCTTGCGGAAGTGCCATTGTTATAGCTGCATGGGCCTTGCTCTCAGCCTCATACATTTTCTTTTCTTCGTCCTCCATTTTGCTGTACTTCTTAACCACGTCACGGCCTTCGTATTGCATAGTTGGAGGGATATATCCATCCTGGATGCACACCCACATTTTGGCATCCTGGTATTTAATGTATTGGATGAATCTGTCCTTCCATGCCACGAAGTCAGTTCCTTTCATCAACCTCGGGGCCTTAGTGGCTGACCCCGCTTCTACTTCCATCTTGACCAAATCGGAGATGTTAATTGACGACATCCTTGCGAAAACCTGAAAAACCTGAAAATAAAAAAAATATTAAAACAGCTCAGTAGGCGAAGTTAAGAGTAACTTCGCTTGAAAGTTAACTTCGCTGAAAAGAGAACTTCGCTGGGTCTTAAATTCGCTTGACTTGGCGAAGTTAAAAATAACTTCGCTTAGAATGAGCGAACTTAGGAGGTAAGCGAACTTGGGTGGAAAGCGAAGTTGCGGATAACTTCGCTAAGGCGAACTTATGAGGTAAGCGAAGTTGTGGTTAACTTCGCTAATCCTTATATCTTCGCCGAAACCCTAATTCCAGTGACGGCAACTTCGCCTGAAGAATGGTAACTTCGCCCGAAGAACGATAACTTCGCCCGATGAACAAGGAAACTGTTCAGATCTGATTTCGTCAATCCAGCAGTTTCCGATCAATGCAATGGCTTGAAAATGACTGTCAAGCACGAGCAAAACACAATCCCAACAAAAACACGTCCCGCGAATAGGTCAAACGAGACGTTTTCTACACCCGCGTGAAATCCCGAACCTCACAATCGAGCCGATGGCTCTGATACCAATTGTAGGTTCCTGGACGGATCGTACACGGGATGTCGCTAACAACGCATGTGCGGAATCCCTGCGTAGGTAGATACGAGTGTAGAGTATGTAGAGATCGAACACACAAGCAATAAACCAAACACGTTATATTGATAACAAACACGTGACCCGAGGTCACTATTACAGACAATGACACGTAACACACGAAGTGAACAACTGAAACGTAAACCCTAAACGATCAACCCAAACTGTTTCGGCTGAAACAGTATATAAACACGACAACTTCGCCACAGGCGAAGTTGTCAATAACTTCGCTGATTCAACAAGTTCGCCAGAGCGAACTTGTTGACAACTTCGCGTGTTACAAATATAAACATAATCAAAACATAATTGCATTACAGACTCGATTACAAATGCTAGACTATGAACTACTGACACACATGTACCAACAGTACCTTTTGATTTATATGTTTGATATTTATACTAAATTTGACAGCTATTAGACATTTGTATTTAAACATTTGGAATGTGTTCAGAAGAATATTAAACTTTGTATTAAACTGATGATATTATAATTTCTACATTTTTTAGTTTTATTTTCATTTTTATTAACATGATAAGACGTCTATAGCATTTACCTTGATGTGACTTTTTAGCGACACAAGATAGTGCCAAAAAGCCAATTTTAATAGCTGTATATTTCACTCAGTTAAGCCTACATAGGTACACAAAGCACAACAAAATCACAAGAGACAGTAGGTTAGGCGACAAAACTAATATGAAAGAATACGATCATTGAAACACAAATCAAGCATGAATATTGAAAAATTAGATTTGAAACATTCATCATTTCATAGAAAACTATAACGCAAAAAACAAGTATGATTGAATCATCAGCAGGAGGCGGCAGTTTTAGATGACATAAACAACCTTTGAAATCGTGGTATGAGCCGAAAATGACGCAAAACCTTTGCTCCAATCTTCTTATCTTTATCAAGTATGATTGAATCATCAGCAGGATCATCTGATGTTGGTGTCAAGTTTGACATATTGTCATCCAAATCATGACTTTCATCTCTCTCTCTCTCTTTCTATATATAGGTTATTAAATGAAAATATTTTTATTTTCTTTGACTGGGTATATTAGAAAGATTGTCATAGTTTTGTAATTTTGAACACCATATTTATGTAATTTGTGATTAGTTGTTGTATCTATTTGTGCTGTATCTATTTGTGATGTAACTAGGCTTGATCTTAGCTTGTTTTAATTTATGAGGGCTTAAGCTCGAACTAAGTTCGTTTCAATCGCTGTTTACATGAAAGTGCAAATCTGTAGCTCATTATTTGGAGTACTAAAACTTCTACTAATATTAAATTGTATCTCAATTACACAAACAATGATAATAAAATTCAAAAATTCAATCATACCCAGTGTAGTCCCACCAACAGCAAAAGCTATAAGTAGGGTCTGGGGAGGGTGGGATGTAGGCACACCGTACCTCTATCCAAAGGGATAAAGAGGTGGCTTCCACAGAGACCCTCAGCTCTAAAGTACATATGTATGAAGCAATACAAAGAAATCAAAGTTCAACAGTAATATAAACATTAATAATAATAGTAGTACCTCTATCCAAAGGGATAAAGAGGTGGCTTCCACAGAGACCATCAGCTCTAAAGTACATATGTATGAAGCAATACAAAGAAATCAAAGTTCAACAGTAATATAAACATTAATAATAATAGTAGTAGTGGTAGTGGTAGTGGTGGTAGTGGTGGTGGTAGTAGTGGTAGTGGTATAGCAGCGGATAGTAGCAGCAGCAGTAGTAGTAATAATAATAATATATGTAAAGAAAATATCATTATGGTGTGTGACAAAAAAGGAAAATTTAAATTTGCTTGTTGGCTATCTATAGTTTTTCCACATAGCTTCTAGCTTATCCTTTTTCCTTTGATGGCACTCTTCAGTATCTTTTCGCATTTCAATCAATTGCGCTTTTTCAACTAAACCTGCAGTTGGAAATTTAACACGTAAATAACTAGTTAATAATTCAAAATTTTGACCAGCTAATAGTTCAAATTCAATAAGGACATAATGTAGGACCCATTGCTAGTTACCAAGATAAACTTTGATATTAAAATACACTAATTTATGGGGTTATTTTGCACCACAACCCGTTGGAAGTTCAAATTAAACAAGAATATAAAGTTAGCCCGTTACTAGTTACTGCGTTAAAACTGATTAAATAATACACTACATTAACCTGTTAAAGGGTCAGTTTTGACCAATAAATAACCTATCATTACTTCAAAATTTGACCCGTCAATAAATTAAATCTGAATACATTATTGTATGTATTGGTTTGGTACAAGTATGATACCCGTATTTGAGAAAAAACAGAAAGAACTAATCAACAATTTGTAATGACAAATAATAATAATTTCATCAAAAATTGCATACTGAAATTCAGGATCAGGTTAGATTGCAAATTCAATACAGCTACAACACATTGTGAAAGGACGCAGGTTCATAGTTGGAAATGTTCTAGCAGTTTTATTGTAGCTGTAATATGGTATTTGATGGGTTAACAAGGGGATCTTGAATTTGTAAAATAAAAGGATTGGTATATGCACTGTTCAGGTTCATATAATATGAATATGAGTTTGTGGAAAGTAAATGATAAAAAGATTTGGTATATGCGCTATTGGAATTATTAGAAATTTTTTCTGCACCAGACTTGCATTTATTAAACCAAACAACATGATTGGAATGTAATCTATAATTTTAAATATTCCAAACATATTTCACCAATTAAAAAGCTATTATTTTCAAGCATTTTATGTTGCTTGAATCCTATAATCCTCTTTTTCGTAAGAAAGTTAGTTCATTTAGTAAATTTATACCTAAACCTATAAATACATATACTATTTACTAAAACTGTAACAAATGACCACACTTACCAGCCTCTGTGGATTCAAGTTAGCAACCATCAATTTGATCAACTAGTACGTTTCCGCATTTTGGACGTGTTTTAAACCTGGCCTTTTAGTGAAAACTTGAGTTGTTGAGACTCGCTGAATCCCATTAAAATTAAACTACTAACCCATATCAATTTGTATCAAAACCCGTTCAGAACACATTCTCACCGGAAACTCGTTTTGAGCCAAACCAAATTATGTCTAAAAAAAGATTATATGAAAAATTAACCATTAAATGTCCAACTGATGCATAATCATACAAAGATAAAAGTAATTGATAAATAATATCACTTATAAATCAAAATCAGGGCAGTTCTATTAGTAACACTTTTCAAAAACCTGTGACGTCATATTCTACTTCTATCTGACTATCTCACATTGACAACAAGAAATTAACTAAAATTGGAAGAATGAACACAACGACAAATAGTTATATAGTTTTACATAAAGACATAACCAATCACATTGAACATATAAATTCTTATTCACTGACTTAGGATTGTGAAGAGGTAGGTCCCGGCAGAGCCCAGTTGGACCCGCAAGACTCACCTTGAAGAGAGACGTCTGCGCAGAAACCAACTGGATCCGCAGGACCCACCATGCTCAGAGACGTGACGTCCTTACGCGCAGTACGCAAGCTGTTCCCGCAAGAAATGCCTCCCAATGGTGAAGTACTCTGCCTGTTCCCGCAGCTGCGGATACAAGCCATCAGGGAAGGCCACCCGCGCAGCAAGGCTACACGCACAAGGCACTTAGCTCTCAATAATTCAGTTGTCACCTGAAGGAATGAGCAAAGCCGGGAACAATTCCGCACAAAGGCGGGAGGGGGAATACTCCCGCCCAAATAAGCCAGTCCGTACGATACGGGAAGATCTTTTGTACTGTACCTGACGAGGTATGGGCAAAAGATCTGACCAAAGATACGACAGCTCATTGACAACAGTATGGCGAGCAGCATGCTCTTGTACTGTATGTCACTATTAGCCGCTGCCTACTCACCAACTCCTGTCATACCACGTGCATAGCCGGCAGTTGGTGGAAAAGGAATAGTACACAGCAGGCCTGGTCACTGTCAGCCGCTGCCTACCCACCAACTACCAGCATGGCACGTGCGTAGGCCACAGTTGGTAGAACAGGAATACTATTCAGCCGGCTACACCTTCTTGGAAACCTACCTTCAGCTATAAATACCCCAAATGGTATGATCATCTCATCTTATCATCATATACTATCTCATATTACATATTATACCTGATATCTGCTCTAGCAATCTCTTAATATACATTTATATTCAAGAGCAATCTAGTCTGATTCTCACGCCGGAGGGTGGTCACAAGGAGGAACCCCCCCTTCTCAGTGACGAGCTCACGGTGTCTGTTTTGCAGGTTATCGGAAGAACCATCTTTGCCGGGTCTAACCCCTCGTGGGAAACATCTATTTAACCCCCATATTATCCGTAATCTGCCCGGGGTCGGTTAGTGTTTCTTCATTGGCGCCATCCGTGCATTAAAAGCTAGAACTTCATTTCTTTTCAGTTTTTTCAAACTTCTGGAAAGATGGTTAAAGAAACTCCGGTAACCACAACCCCAGCTACTGGGGGGAATACCGGCGACTACACAGTTTTTACGAACACTACCCCGGTTACCCAAGCCGGGGCAAGTGCAGTAAATTTTACGAACACTACCCCAGTTACCCAAGCTGGGGCAAGTGCAGTAAATAATCGCTCACTGGGATTCACCGATGCCCGGTTAGAGAGAGAACGAACGAGGCTCCCCCGCCAAACACTCGATGAAGTTAAAGCGTGGGCGGAGGCACGTCAGAAGGAATTCCAAGCTGAGTTGGACGAACGCTTGCGTTCCGTCCAACAGGCTGACGAATTCGGAGAGTACTGGGACAATGATTCGGAGGAATCCGATAGTGACGCAAACCCTCGTCATAGGGCGAAGGGAAGCGTAAGGAAACGGACTCCCAACCGAGAAGGCATTTTGAAGAAACCTTCAAAACAAAAAACACAGGTGGAAATCCACGTGACTTCTCGAAAACATTTACACCAACTGCTGCAAAGGCGGGAACGTCCAAATTTGCAAGGGACATTGCGGAAGCAATCGTCCCGAAAAGTGCCAAACAGATGTCCAACATCGGCACTTACGATGGTATATCTGATCCAGACGATCATTTGAACAGGTTCATAGCGGGGGCAACCGTCAGTAGTTGGACGGAACCTACGTGGTGTTACATGTTCCAAATGACGCTTGTTGGGGCAGCTTGAGCGTGGTTTGATCGTCTACCGGTCCACCACATCTACGATTGGGAAGACTTCCAGCAGAAGTTTAGCCAACACTTCAGCCAACAAAGAAAGTATACCGAAGAGCAATGGACAATCCTCAAATGCATTCGAGAGGAAGATGAATCTTTGCCAGACTTCATCACTCGCTTCAACTCAAAGAAGCTAAGTCTGGGTAATATCAGCGAAGATCTTGTTCGCGCTGCTTTCATCCAGGGCGCGAACGACCCAGAGCTCATCCGCACCTTAACGGGTAAAGATGGCATGCCATCCACATGGGATGCCATCATGACAGCAGCAAAACGCTTTGCGGAAACGGAGAAGCAACTGGGTAGAGATCTCCCCCAGAGCACAAACCTCTACACCCAGAAAACAAGAGAAGACAACGTCCTTACCGCCCGACTAAACAAAAAGCGGAAGCTAGGCATTTGGCAGTCAAGGGTAAACTTTGACACCTCATTCGGCTTGCAACATCGGTTAGGCGGAAGGGATAACGTACAGTCGAAACAGAACTCCAGATGGACGCCACTCACCAAAAGCGTCACCGAGATATTCGCCACTGAGGAGCTCCCATGGCCAAAGGCTCCAATAATCCGACATCGTCCCAATGCTGATCGGAGCAAATACTGTGACTTTCACAGGACAAAAGGCCACAACACTGAAGAATGCACAGACGTAAAGGACATGGTCGAAGCATTTGTCAGAGATGGGACGCTCGCGCACCTCGTGGCGCAATGAACGCTGAGCAGGCTGATGCGTGTAGAACCCCAGTTGGGGAAAACACGAATAAAATTGCAGCTTCAATGTTGGAGACTACATACTGCGTAAACAACGAGACCCCGAACCAGGTGCATATCGGCTCGATGGCACTCCCATCCCAACAACATGGAAGGGAGCTCAATTACACAGTTTGCATGTAGATCAATTCCAAATTTGTAAAGAAAAGGCCCAGAGCCACTTCTAATGGAAATGATTCTCCTTAGAACATCGACGCTGATGATTTTACATTTATACTTTATGAACTTTCCACACGGATATGCCGGTCTTCACCGCATACATACGTGTGAAAGTCGTTGCGTGGGGAAGGCGGCAAAACCCGCATAAACCCAAAAAACTGCAACCTTCACGCAGGTCAGTTAAAGGTAAAGTTCAGTCATCCCACTAAATGAAAGTGCCGGTCTATCCGCATGAATCATGATAGAGGAAACTGCACTAACCTATTAACAACCGCGCGTCGAACGGTTAATTTATTCAACACGGATATGCCGGTTTTCACCGCATAATTACGTGGAAAGTCGTTGCGTGGGGAAGGCGGCAAAACCCGCATAAACCCAAAAAACGGCAAACCTTCACGCAGGTCAGTCATAGGTAAACTTTGGTCATCCAACTAAATGAAAGTGCCGGTCCTAACAGCACAAATCATGAGAGGAAACCGAACCTATTGACAACCGCGCGTCGAACGGTTAACTTATTCAAAATACTTCAGAAAATTTCTAACAGAAAGATGAGGAAAACCTCCACGCAGGTTAGATGTAGGTAAAGTTTAGCCATCCTACTAAGTGCAAGTGACGGTCCTACCCGCACAATCACGAAAGAGGAAGCAAAACTTCAACCTGTTATCTACCACGTTCAAAGGTTAACTTATCCTAAACACTTAGAAATTTCTAAAAAGATGAGGAAAACCTCCACGCAGGTCAGATGTAGGTAAAGTTTAGCCATCCTACTAAGTGCAAGTGACGGTCCTACCCGCACAATCACGAAGGAGGAAGCAAAACTTCAACCTATTATCTACCACGTTCAAAGGTTAACTTATTCTAAACACTTGGAAAATTGCTAATTTAAACTAAAGTATGCAAGTCATATAACGTTTATAAAGCAAGGAATCCAGTGAAAATAGCGGTCTTACCCGCACAAAGATTTATATTTCATAATATTCATTACAAGAATGGCCGGGTAACTACCCGCCTACAAGAATATAAATCTATACAAGCTAAACCTATCCTAGCAGTGGGAATGGATCTTCAGGATCAAGCTTCAGGGCCACTTACACTTGGACCAGCACCATCAGTAGAGCGTGGCGGTTCAAGGAAAGCTTTAATGATAGCTAGCCCATCATCAGCAGCAGCAACTTCGTTCACCTTCTCCACCACCGGATGCGGGAAGGCGGCATACTGATTCACTGCTTGGTCGTATACAGCTTCAGTATCCACATCAAATAAAGGGAAGTTGGAAGGCGGGATGCCTTTCTCAACGAACCCTAGACCAAGCAGGAAGCCGGCCTTTTCCCCATCCTCATGAGAAGCGTTGAGGGCTGCGCTCATAGCATCGTCATAAGAAGTATCCGCGAAGACCCGATGCACAACCTACAAGAGAATACAAGTATCAAAACCTTTTCTATTTACAAAGAAAAGCGTGAAGACATGAAGCTAAACATACCTGAGACAACGCTTCTCGAAGAAGCCATTCCTTGGCAACCAGAGCCTCCTGGAGGGCAGCTTGAGCTTCGTTACGGGCGCGTTCGGCTTCACTTTTGTTGAGGTTGGCAAGCAACACTTCTTTAGCCGCAGCCTCTTCGACGCCCTTTAGCTTCCGCTCAGTGTGGTCAAGCACCCCCCTCTGGTCCAAGATCTCTTGGAGCTTTTTGGCGTCTTCCATCGCCAAGGCATCATGAGCCTGCTGGAGAGCCTCTAATTTGGCTTTAAGCTCCTCATTCTCCACGCGTAGAGGCTCAGCAACAGCTTCAGCCTTGGATTAAGCACCGATTGAACCATTCGCAACCGGCGATTTTCTGGTGACTGAACCTCTTTGGATCGCTAGCTGATGAATCCTTTTGGCGATAGAATCTAGGAAATCACCGGAATTAGGCTAGGTAGTTCCGCTGATAGTTGAATTTGGGTTATGCAGTTTTGAGGATTGAAAGGGAAACTAAAATTTAAAGGTAATTGCCAATACTCGGTTTGATAGCAAGAGAGGGAAACAAATTATTGTATTTTCAAAACTGTTGCTAGTAGGATGAATGTGCTTCACCTTAGTTTCAAATCAAACTGATTAAAAAAGGGGATGGGGTTTAAGATATTGACAACCTTACCTTTACACTGTATGAACAGAGATGCTGTTTTCGGTGAAACCCCTAGCTCGATAATTGTTTTGCATCAAGTCTTGGACATAAGTCACATAACACTCAACCATTGGGACACCAATCGATTGGTTGATGCACCATTGTCTTTCGCCCATCATCGCCACCACATGATGCATGATTAATCGTCAGTCACTTTTAACGTTATTTTCACGAAACTAGTAAAATAACGTCAGAGTTAGTGTAATTTCACTTTTTCCCACTCGAGGGCCAACACACATATACATTATATGTGCGCACTGCAAGCAAGACCCAGTATTCAATTATGAACCTTGACGATAATTTAGATATATGATGAATTTAGGGCAAGTTATCAAGAATCAAGAATTAGGGTAGTTGATTCTCATATTGAATGTCAATAAGGGTCGTAGGTGGTTCATTGTGGTAAATGATGGTCGATTAGCATAAATAGTTGGTTACTACGTTTGTTTGGACTTCACAAGAGTGTATTCTCTTGTTGGACTTAGGGACAACAGGTTAGTAGCGGTCAGGCTGCTTTGAGGGTTGCATCGGGCAAGCGTGAGCTTTACTTATCAAGTTTGAGCTAGCTCATGATCCTAAGCGAGCCTTTTATCTATGCAATTATATTATACACAAAAGTTTATTAAAAGTATAGCAATATACTTAGAAACGTATGCAAATTAATTAATAAATAATACAAAGTCGAGCTCAAGCTCGAAATATAGTAAGTCAAAACGAGCAGATTTATATAATTAATAGCCATGAGAGCAAAACGATGGTCAAAGATTGGTCTATTGACAATGATTCATGCACAAAGTTAGTCAATGTGGGTCAATTAATAGTTAATCACACTGAATGACATACGTAGTGATTCATATTAAAATTGGATCTATACGACTCTTGTATGTACAAAAAAAACATGTTATAGAAAAACATAATACGGAGTAATTTAATTAACATGTTCACTCTTAATTTTTCTATTGCATATTAAAAAAATTAGAAACTCCCTCCAAAGTTCTATTTCCCCCCTAAACCCCAAAATGTCCAACCCTATTTCCATTATTCACGTATCTCTTTGTGATTTTAGGTTTAGGATATGATCAATCAACAAGCTATTAGCCGTCTACAATCATCCGAGCCTCTGGCGTCATTGAAATTCCATCATCATCATTATCATCGACCTAGCCGATACTACTCATTCCTATCTCAACCTCTAATCCAGTTTTTTTCTTTTTATTGGAATGAAAATAACCAGTTATTAATTGAATATATGACCATCTTTAATTTAATTGTTGACTTTGACTTAATTAATCATAGAGATAATCATGCTGTTACTTCAGTACTTTGACTTAATTACGACGTAATATTGAATAGTTCAAGAATTTTGATCAGTTCTCATTTACATTATTCTATTTGTTACTTCAAGTTGTTAGCCTTTTTCAACGTGATAAAGGTCTTTAATTGTAGTTTTTTTTTATTTGAATCTTGATTGACAAGAGTTAAATGTTTAATGTTATTTGATTGTTAACAGCTAATCAGTAGTTGAGGACTTGAGGAGCTGAGCCAGCAGGTTATAGAAAATATAATAAGATTGTTTACATCTATTTACTGGGGCCGAATTTTAGATCAGGTTTATTGCATATATATATTCAATTAAACAAAAAATCATGAATTTTAGATCAGGTTTATGGGAATGTGATGGCGGTTGGGGGATTTTGGCAAATCTTGTGATGTGGATAGTGCATATGTATTGTTTGATGAAATGCTCGAAGAAGATTCTTACAATTTAGGTGTTACATTGTCACTGTGATTTCCCAACAATTTAAGTTGATGGCTAATCGTATTTATTGCAGACCAAAAGATATGCAAGGCCAAAGCTCCACAAGACATACGAATGATTATGAAAAGAGTAGAATGTCGAGGGTTCAAGAGAACTAAAAAAAATTACAAGCTATGGGATTGAAAAATATTGTTAAGTCTTTGACAAGTCTAGGAGAGAGTGACAAAACAAATAAAAAGAAAAACAAACGAATGGATACCTGCGAGAAAGATGTAGAGTATATACCTGAATCTGACTTTGATTTTGATGAGGATGTGGAGCAAGTTTATCAAGAAGAAGCTGCTACAAAAATCTCTAAAAAGGTACTATAAAAAATTCGGATAATATGTTTTCTTTGTGTTTATTCTCTAACAGTTTAACTTACAGATGCAACATTACATTGCATCGTAATCAATAAAGAGATGTGCTAATTTAGCACACAAACGATTCATTGCTCCAAATGTCTCCCGCGTGCTCAGATCTTCAAAATCTCATATGCAAAAGGGACGAGTGATTGATACAAGGAGAACAACAAATAGTAGGGTACTAGAGTCAGACGAAGGCCAAACGAGAGGGAGATTAGTTTCAGCTAAGAGAAAGTTATATGCGGTTGACAACGATGATAACCACGGGGAGGGTGACATGATAGTTCATGGTACCTATATATATTTTTTAATATTTTACATATAATATGTAGTTAGTATTAAGTCTACATTTAATTAATTGTTTTCATTGCTTACATTTTTTTGATGAAGAACAAGATGCTGAAATTGATGACATCGAAAACATAGAATTGAATGAAGCTTATGAAGAACAAGATAGTTTTGAAGATGATGGAGATAAAGATATGGATGATTTAGAAAATGCAAATGATTTAGAAAATGAGAACAATGAACTATTTGAAGACGAGCTTGAAGTTCCACAACAAGAAAATGAAGAAAAGCATGAAGTTCCACAACCAGAAAATGAAGCAGGTTTGTTAAACTTCAACCATTTTAGTCCTTTAATACCCAAACTGCCCTGCAGTTCCTATTTCAATTTATTTAGTATTTTTAATGTATACATGTACATTGTAAATTATGTTTACTTTTTTTAGTTCGGAATGCACGTAAAAGAGTGAGAGGACCAACCCGTATGCCAAAAATTTGGGCCCAAGAAAAAGGGGATAGAATTCCTATTTTAGTTAATGCACACGGACAACATATTAATGACAAAAGTAGTCAACTGACTCATTTCATGGGAACCCTTTCAAGGAGTGGAAAGTATTGTCCGATTTATAAACCATGGAATAAGGTTAAGGACACTAAAAAACAAGTGTTGCTTAAACTCCTAAAGGTACATAATTAAAAATCTATATGTTAATGGCTAAAGTATATGTTTACTCATGTTACTTGTTCCATTTGTAGACAAAATTTGATATTCCAGAAGATGCTGAAGGCTGGATATTGAAATCATTTAGGCATAAGGTGAAGAACTGGAGGGCAAGAGTTAAAGAACTATACCATGATCCGTCTTTGTCACTTCAGGAACAAATAAGTTCTAGGCCAAAACAAGTGCAAAAAAAACAATGGAGGAGACTAGTGAAGTATTGGAATAAAGAAAAGTCTAAGGTATGAAATAGCCTTTCACTTCAAATAACATTAGTTTATTATCCATTCTAATATTTCACTTTTCTACTGAAGACGGTAAGTGAAAAAAACAAAGCGAATCGGGCAAAAAAGAAGATGGTGCAAATAACGGGTAAAAAAAGTTATGCTCGAGTCCGTGAAGAGCTAAAGGTGATTGTATAAGATGGTGCAATTGTAAATGTATCATGTCGATATCCGTTGTTAATACTCATTTTATTTTTGTTCAAACAGACATCTACGGGACAGGATCTAAGTCGATTGGAAATGTTTCATGCATGTTTCTCCAAACATGGAACTACAAAAAATGAGGAAGCTGCAAATGCAATTGTAAGTAATATGCTTATATGTTCATATACATATCTTTTTTATGCGTTCTTGATGGTGTTAAAAATACATATCTTATTTTTGTTATTATATCTAATACAGACACAAATGCAACAACTTAGTTCTAATCTTCTTGAGGGTTCGACCGATAATCCTGGACCAGATGATGTTTTTTCTAAGGTAATGGGTAAAGATCGAAATGGTGATGCAGTCATGTATGGTCTAGGTGTTCGTGGTTCTGATGTTTGGGGTGTAATACCAAGTCGTTCAGCATGTCGTAGAGAAAACATCCAACTGAAGTCTAAATGTGAAGAACTTACTAGTACCGTTGTCCAGTTAGAAGCCTAGGTGTCCGAGATGAAAGTGTCGAAGGATAGTTCTAGTGTTCCACCTGTTACATCGTCATCTTTCCCCATTGTAACTAGTGGACCTCCACGTTTACGGGTATTTTTCTATATAAATCTTTAGTGTTCAATATTTTGTAAGCTATCTTTTGTACTTCATCAGAAATATGTTATAAATAATAGGCACGCCACTATATTTTGCACAAAGTACATGGTCAAAAAGAGGATTAGTATGTAATTTGGATACTTTGTTAGACTTAGGATATGTAGAAGCTGCGAAATAGAAGTAAATATTTAGCTTGTAGACTCATCCAAAAATTGATTGTAAGTTGGTGATTAAATAACAGTTACATTGGGCTACACTAGAAAACAACAAATGTCTATTGATGTTATTTTTTTCAGATTATTTTTTCTATAAAATGTTAGCCTGCTAGTGTACAACTTTTTTTTTTGTAAAATGATTTTTGCACTATAATGACTCGAGTTTAATATATAACTGTTTTTTGAAAACAAAAATCTAGGTCGGAGATGAAGTTTTCCTCAAAAGCATTCTAAACCCTACTGAGCCTGTAGCAAGAGAATGGGTGAAGAGCCTGGACCCAAATGAGCTAGTTGGTGGTGTAGAGATTGGACCAAAATGGTGTGAGGTAAATGTTCAAGTACCAATAAAAATAGATGAAAAGTTGGTGAGACCATATGGGTTATTTTCAACAATTCAAGATTGTATTGGTGCATCCATTGCATGGCCTTGTCCATTTATCTCGGTATGTATTTGTTAAACTTGTGATACGAATAATTTTAATAACATGGAACATAATGTTACACATGGATAGTTTATTTATAGGTATTCCATGAGGATTGAGGACGCATGATAACTCGGGATTTTATGGTGCTTGTTTCTTTTATTGCTTTTAACTTTTTTATTGAATGTTACAAGAGTTTTTGTTGGATAATGTTATAACTTATTTATGTTTAATGTTTTTGTTATGAACAAGCTTATTTAATATAATGAAGTTTTATTTCTTTCAATATTTATATGTCCATAAACGTATCGTAAAATTGTGTGTGTGGACGTTTAAAAAAGGGTTGTATAATATGATTTGTTAGGACTTCGAATTTTTGTCCTATTAAACGTTAATACATTGTAAAAGTGTCATAATTAATATGTTTTTAGGACGTTGTTTAAGTTGTTCATAGACATATTATGCGGCCATAAAATTTAGTTTCATAATCTTGTTTGGGATATCAGGACCATTTTCTTGGTACTATAATCATAAGGGTCCTATAAATTAATTTTTAAGGACACTTGTATGTGTGTCAAAAGTTTACAATTAAGTAAGCACATGTTAAAACATTGTAAAAGTGTCCTAATATGTTTTTATTGGGACGCTTTTTGGATTGTTAATGAATATATTATGCGACCATAAAATTGGTTTCATAATCTTATTTGAAATATCAGGACTTTTTTCTTGGTACTAAAGTACCTATAATGTTACATCATAAGGGTCTTATAAATTAATTTTTAAGGACGCTTGTATGTGTATCAAAAGATTAAAGGTGGGTAAGCACATGTTAAAACATTGTAAAAGTGTCATAATACGTTTTTATTGGGACGCTTTTTGGGTTGTTAATGGATATTTATGCGACCATAAAATTGGTTTCATAATCTTATTTGGGATATCAGGACGCTTTTTGAGTTCCAAGACTTTTTACGACCCCTTTACATGAAACGCTTTTCTCGTTGGTCCTATTGAATGAAAGGTCCTATAAAATAGCATTTTAGGACGCTTTTGTGCGTACTAAAAAGCCCCTTTTTTAGTGTAACGAACCCAAACATCGGGGCATCGTGTTGTTTCGATCACCATAACAACGTCGTCGTTAGTTGCCATTTGTTGTCAGTTTAAGCTTAATTGTGATTGAGAGTGTGTTTTATAGTTTTGGAAGTGGTTTAACAAGTACACACAATACCTTGCTATTTATAGGATTTAAATAACCTATTTATAGTAAAATAACCGGTTCCAATGGTTGGAACCGATTTCTAATGGCTAGTGGGTTTAAAATTCAAAAAAACCGATGGAACCAGTTTTTACGTAAAACCCCGTCCCGGTTCCTACCGGAACCGGTTCCACTAAGTTCTCAATTTGGTCCATCGGGGCGGTTTCGTAAACCGACCCGATTCCTGACTGGAACCGGTCCCATTTTGTACCCGGTATGAAAAAAACCGGTTCCGGGTTTCAAGAATAACCGATTTTGCGCACCTCTAATTCCATGAGTTAACCAAACATGACAATAAAATAGTAATGCTCCATTCCATTATGTTGTCCATTCCATTCCCATACTCATTCCATTCCTTCATCCATTCCATTACCTCATACCAAGGTTGCAAAAGTCGCTAGGCGGATCCTAGGCGGCCGATTCGGGAGTTGGGTGTACTCGGAGTACTCAGGGAGTACTCGGAGAGTACTCGGACATGGTAAATATAAAGAAAAATTAATTTTTGGATATTATATATGTCACACCCCACCAAAGGCGGCGGAACATGCCGGTGTGCAACCAATTGCCCAAAACACAAGACACTATTAAAACGACAATATTTAATCAACTCATTTTATTTCAGAAAATCAGTAAACAACACATCTTGTTCATACAAACAAATTTTATACAAGTAAACATATATATTGTTCGTTTTACTAATATCCTAATAGTCTTGGTAACGTTTTTCGTCAAGTCCTCAAGTCAATAAGAGTCAAACATGTAACAATGCATAAAATAATATTTGTCAACACGTATGTTGGTGAACAATTTCATAGTTTGAGTATATATATTATGAGCGAAATCCACAAACGTATATGAGACTATAAATAAAAGCATCAATCGTGGTATATAAAGCGTATGTAATGAGGATCCTTTCTAATCGGTAACAACCGATATACTCGGATAATGAGGCCCTATTCTACTAGCATAATGCTAAGTAGTTAGGGGAGCGTATGATCATACTTAATGAGGCTCAACAACAACATAAAAATAAACACTCGTGCACATAAAGCATATGAGGCATATAACACACAAAAGAGCAAGTATTCTAAGTATCATACACCCTAAAGTTTGTGGTTTGAGAAAAGTGTATAATAAATCATTCTTGTTTTAAATAAGTATGCATGTTACCCCCAAAATATAAAAGTGAAAACGGGGGATGAAATGTACTCACCTCGATTGACGAATTGAGAACTAATAAGTGATCGACATATAGAAAGCTTGTAAACGAAACGAACGAATCCGACTTGAAAGCTAATTGAAAACGAATAAATAAAAGGTATTAATGAACTTGAACTTTAGTTGAAACTACATTTGAAATAATAAACGAGAAGGTTCGGTTGTTAATCAGGTTATCGGTTAATTTGCTAACGATTAGGGTCTCACACTTAATTGATAGTTTAAAATAAAATAATATTATTTTATTGGGCTTTTAAATAACTAAACCAATATTAAATAGAAACGAGACGGGTTTTAATCAAGAGATCGGTTGTATATAAATGAACTGATAATAAAGCTTTTATTAATATTATTAATAATAAATATAGTAATGATAATAATAACTTTAGAACATGTTATATATATATATATATATATATAGGGGATGGTTATTTTGAGAACCATGGTGAGTTTTAAGAACTTTAAGAACTCAATTTGAACCACACATTTAATTAAATGAAATGAAATATGTGGCTGAGATTAAATTTAATTAAAAAATGAAGCATGAGAGAGAATAAGTATTTTTTATAATTACACAAGTTTAAATGTTAGTTACACATGTGTAAAAAGTCGTTTCGGTGTGTAAAAAATACCGTAATTTTTTGTACATCACTTACACTTACGTATTACATATTTGGAAAAAAAAATTGTTACGTTAAGTTCTTTCGAGTTCTTAAAACTCAAAGTGGTTCTCAAAAGAAATCAATCCTATATATATATAGATATAAGATAATGGTGATAGTATTATATAAATATACTACTCAACGAGAAATTGTTGTTAAAACTAATAATAGTAACAATAATAATAAATATAATAACAATTACTTTCGTTGTTGAATACATTATTAATAGATTTAAGAATTTTACTAATAATTATTATTATTATGAAAATTATATGTGCCATATTAAAAATAATAATTTACACTTATAACATTGTAATACTAATAGTATTAGTGATAAAAAATATAACTCGAGTATCAATGACGTTAAACGACAACTAGGCCCGACATCGGTTTTGGTTCAATAAAAAAGTGGATAATATTAACAATAATAATAATAATAAAAACCATCTAGTTAATAATAATAATAAGCTTTATTATAAGTTATGAGATTAATAAAAATGATTCCAAAAACACTCTCCAAAGTCGGTTTAAAGAGGAAACGGACTCGTGACTCGATTACCGGTTATGAGTTTGACACAAAAACAATTAAAAACTCTAATTCTAATGCTTACCATACGATGTTTGGCCGAGAACAATTTTCGGAGATGAAGGCTGCCGGAGAGGTGGAAACAAGGGTCGCCGGAGCCCATTCCGGCCGCCGGAGGCGCACTGGAAAGACGCATCAGAGGGAGAGAGAGACGAAGAGAGAGATAGAGAGAGAGACGGAGAGAGAGATAGAGGCGGAGAGAGATAGAGATAGAGAGAGAGATACAGAGACGGAGCTAAGAGAGAGATAGCACCGGGGGGTCAGTTTTCCTGCGCCGGAGAAGTCGAGGGAGGGAAGAAGAGGGTGGCCGGAGGTGATGGGGTTACCGGAGAAACCGAGACAGGGAGGGGAGGGTGGTGGCCGGAGGTGATGGGGATACCAGAGCAGCCGAGAGAGGGAGGGGAGGGTGGTGGCCGGAGGTGATGGGGTTACCAGAGAAGGAATGGCTCGCCGGAAAAACGGCTGGGGGGTGGCGGCTGGATTGTAAAGGGTTTAGGGTTCGTTGTTTATATAGGTGGTTTATAAATGTTACACTTTGACCCCTCGTGTTTGGTATTTAGTTATAAATGATTCAAATCTTGAATAACTTTAAGGAAATCCACTTTAGCCCCTAAAGTTTATTTAACCGAGCTTATAAACTATAAATAACTGTATTTTGACAACCTCCACACACGCTAGAGTTATAACATAAATGATTTGAGAAATTGCCGGTTCGGGTTTGCAAGCTTAACCACAACTACGAAGTATAATTTATTAAAATAAAACGCGAATAATCGACATGTTACAAAATGATTACAAAATGAATATAAAACGAGACCCGAAATTGACGAATGTCACAGTATCCCCAACTTTTTGAAAATTTCATCCCGAAATTAAAATAAACTTAAAGAAAAGTAATTATTAACGAATATTGTCTTTATTAAGATAATTGCATGAACAAATTTTAAGCAAAAGAATAACGTCAAATTCTTGCATGACTTGAAAAACGCTACAAATGAGAAACATAATAAAGGCACTTATATATAGAATGTACCAGCGGCGTATCCACCATGCCCTTATCATAACTCGCATTTCTACCGTTTTTCCACCATCATTCTCGGGTCTGAGTTATAGTATATAAGGGCACTTACTATGGCTTCCAAACGGGGATCTCGATAATTAAGTGTGCACCCATAATTATTTTGATTGTCGTATGGTTCACATGGTTCGTCCCATTATGTGGATTAAAAGACATATTTATTTTGAAACCTCAAACATTAGAAACGTACATAAATCTGTTGAATTTTATACATATTGATAAAACAATACCAGCAGTTGGAATTTTGGGGTTGACCCTTTTAAATAAGTAGGAAAGTAGAATAAATAATTGCAACAATTAAAATCTTAATGTATAACCAAGGTGAAAATAACTATTTTTGTTTAGATAAGTAAAGACGGTCGAATAAATACAAACCAGGGTAGGTAATTACGAAACGAGAATTGAAGTTAAGTGTCCTCAATGTGAAAGGATAAGTAAATCATTAAAATCCATGGTTGAAAGTCGGGTCACTAAATTAGTATAAAAAAATCCGATGAGTGAAATTTTAATAATGAGAACTCTGATAGAAGGAAGTGAGAAATCCAATAAGTGAAACGAGAATCCAAAGAGTGAAAATGAGAAATCCGATAGGTGTAAATGAGAAACCCAAAAAAGTGAGTACATGAGGTCGGGGTAAACAACGTTACAATTAACAATAATTTCGTACAATGAGTTTCACACGTGAACAAACTTGAGGTTATAAGTATTTGAGGATATGATGACATGAAATGTGATAACACGAGAATGAGGTCAGTTCCTTTGGGGTTACGCATACGTGTATCAATATAAATAAAATAGTATTCGATTAACAACCAAAACAATCGATGAAATGTTATAAAACGTGAATACGGCCACTATTGTGAAACCACCTATATAATCGTCATCATAATAACGGTTTCCAATAGCGCCAAAACTTGCGGACAACCACACATAGGCCACTTAATAGATTAGATGACATGATGCAGAATAATACATAGAATCGTGTTTACATAAATGCTCAAATTATAAATAACATAGTCATGAAAATATCGTTTAAAAGATAAACAAAATTTGTAACGAAATTGAGGCTTTGAAAGTATCACACAAATTGTTATTGAATAACTTGAATTCAGTCATGAATAATCGAAACACAAAATGAAATCTCGTGTGCATAATATTGTCATCGAAACATCTCATCAAATGAAAAGAAAAATCGCAATAATCGTGAGACTCGAATAAATGTCGAAATATGTAAATCGTGTAGCGTATAATAGAATAAAATTCGAAATGAGGTCTTAAGTAAGGCCGTTTTATTGTTTCCAAGAAAATGTATATAATAACAAGGCATCGCGGTAACGGGTAGCTAGAGAAGCATTTTGATCCTTATCAAATGTAAATCTTGTAAGCCAAATTGTTAAAGGAATTGTATACGTAAAGCCGTTGTGATGAAAAATATTTATGAAATGATGCTTGCGATAATAAGAGGTAATAGTTCGCGTAAATCGTTATTGAACAAAACTCATGTCACAATATGAAGTAAAAAGCATTTATAAATGTGTGTCAAAAGATTTGCAAAGCCATGGTAATTGAGTTTATGCAATATGGTGAAAGTTGTAATTTGTTATTGAATCAATCTCGCGTTCAACATTTAAAATGAAACCTTGAATTTTTGAAGTTATTATGAGATTATCAACCTAGATGGCAATATTTATACCCTTGAAAATATCTTTATATTTGTTTAATAATTTTTGAAAACAATTCCTCATAATAAAATTTTGTTGTCATGACAATATTTATATTCTACAAAGATGATTTATAAAATATGGACAAAATACGTATATCGTTAACCTTGAAAGAGTTTATAATTTAAAAGTGATTATTTAAACACATGAGGTTGTTATAAATGCATTAGTTAGATATATATAAATTTCTTTTTTTTCTTTTTTTTTGTTTGGGAAAAACGAAGCTTGCATACGTAGGGAGGGGTTTCAGGCTTCGTACGGTGGATGGTTTGGAAATTTAGTAGTAAGTAAGAGTGTTTAGGTCGGCTTGGGTAGTTGAGTTTTCTTGAGTTGAATCGATGGGGTCTTTTGAGTTTACGTCTTTTGAGTGGGTTAGGCTTAGATGATTTGTGTGAGTATTGGTTTGGGCTAATAGGTGAGGTTTTTTTTTCTTTTTTTGCTTATTTGAGCTCGGGTTAAGTTGATCAGTTGGATAATTTGATCTTGACTAGTTTGGGTTGAGATTCGGTTTATACACGTATTTGGTAAGGAGTGTTTGGGTTGCTATTTTGATATCAAACTCTATGGTTGGATGGGAACGGTGTGGCGATATGGTTTGTGACTCGACGTAGTATGGGTCGAAAGGTTTTGAGTCTTAGTTGGGTAAACTTTGGTTTGTGTGTGTTCAAAGCATTCGTGAGTGTACTTGTCGGTGTCTTTGAAGTATTAGGATGGTGAGTTTGGTAGGTTTTCGTGGCGTGGGAGTGTCGGTAGTTAGGGCCTTTTGTTGGGTTGATTTTTGTATATCTTGGACTTGCATGGGGTTTGGGTAGGTGAGGGTATACTTTTGGATGTTTAGGGTTCGTTCATACTGAGGAAAAACTTGAGTATGTGGGAAAGCTTTTGTAGTGGAAGGATGGTTTGATTTGAGGCGGTAGTTTGAGAGGGAATACGGGTGTTTGGAAACTTGAGGTTGTGTTTAGGAAGATTTTTGACTAATAACAAGTATTAATTTGAAATTATCATAATTTATAAATAATGTTTGAAACATTCATTTTGATAATATAAATTACAAGTTAATATATATATGAATATATATATTATATAAATAGATTTTTTTTGAGATCCGAGCGTGTGAATCACACAAAAAATATTTTTTAAAGATTACAATAATAATTTTTTTTTTTGCTTATGAGGAAATTTAAAATACGTAAATTGAATGTCAAAATTTGTTATGAGGTATCAAACATTGAATGATGAGTGTCGTTTTGGGAATATAAAGTTGCAAATTTTTTTTACCAAGTTCGTTATTTAATATCGTGTAATGATGAATATCATGGTAAGTTAAAATGACCGGCATTGTAAATCGAGAAATCACAAGTAAACGATTTTTGTCTTTAAAGTAGAATTTCTATGAAGTTTTGCATGAGGATTTCGAGAAAATTACAAGCTATAAGTTTGCGACTTTCTTGAAAAATCATGGAAAAACTATCATAAGAATTTTAAAACGTGGAAAATCGTATGATGTAATTTTTTTTTTGGGGGAAATTTATAATGAACCAAAGATTGCATGATGAAAGTTGTTATGAAAATAAATTTGGGTAGCGAAAATTCTACCACGTGTATTATATAATGTAGTATAATTAAAAATGTCGTGAAAGTTTAAATAATTAAAATTTTGAAGTGATCATCCAAAATAAACGGAATAGTTATAAAAATAAAATTTTTATAAAATTTTTGTACAAGGACTTTAAAGACAATTTAATGTTTATAAAATAGGAAAAATTTACTTGAAAAGTTGAGGTGACATTTATTATAAAACCTTCTTAATATGATTATATATATATATATATATATATATATATATATTTAACTTATATCGAAGAGATCATAATGAACGAAATTTGTAATAAAAATCATCATGAAATCAAAATGAGAAAATTGGTGTAAAACTACCATATAAAATCGAGATATAAAAGAATTATTAACAGTATAAAAAAAATATAACATTTATAAATGAAGACATGTGATAAGAATTTATAACAAAATAAAGGGAAAATGGTTTAAATTCTTGAAATGTAATAATAATGTTTTAAGATTTTAAGGCGGAAAAAACCGTGCATAAACCACCATTACTTGATATTCCGACACTAAAAACCTTTATTACAAAAATATCATGTTCGAGTCTAAACATGTGCACGTAACACCGTGTCTTTTTCATGTCTTCGACTCAAATAACGATTGTAACAAAAATAATAAATCAGAATACAACGTCATGTCAAAACTCTAGTCCACGTACCACCGCAGTTCTATTGTTTTGACACCGAAAATTAGGATGACGAGCGGAACGCTCGCATTCGACTACTTAAAGTGGTCATCTCATATGAGACAGTCTTTAAGGAGATTTGAAACAACGGGATCCAAGTTAAGCTCGTGATCCATAATACACAATAAAAACTAATGTTTTTGCGTTTTAAGGAAATGATACCTTGGAGTACTATGAAAGTGTGTGTATGTGTATGTGTATGATTTGATAAAATAAATAATTATATAAATAAACAAGTGTATTGAACAATCAAGTAGGGTAAACACGTATAGGCAACACGTATAAGGACCCTAAAGTAAAGACTATACTAGGTCGCTACGTCTAACCACCTATCCTATAGTCTTGTGGCTCTGATACCAATCTGTCACACCCCGACCAAAGGCGGCGGAACATGCCGGGGTGCAACCGATTGCCCAAAACACAAGACACTATTAAAGCGACAATATTTATTCAACTCATTTTATTTCATAAAATCAGTAAACAACATATCTTGTTCATCCAAACAAATTTGATACAAGTAAACATATATATTGTTCGTTTTGCTAATATCCTAATAGTCTTGGTAACGTTTTTTGTCAAGTCCTCAAGTCAATAAGAGTCAAACCTGTAACAATGCATAAAATAATAATTGTCAACACGTATGTTGGTGAGCAATTTCATAGTTTGAGTATACATAGTATGAGAGAAATCCACAAACGTATATGAGACTATAAATAAAAGCACCAATCGTCGTATATAAAGCATATGTAATGAGGATTGTTAGTGCACGAAATTGTTGTCCATAGTATTCGAATAATTTATACATAGTCTAGGTTGAATATTTATTGTAAATGGAGCATGTGGCCTATAAATAGGTGGTACCATGCTCATAATTAGGTATGCACATATTTAGAGAGAGATCTAGATCTAAGTTAATACTCTCCATAACTTATTATGTAATTATTCACACTATTTATCAATAAACTATGTATTTAAAGTATCTATATCATATTGTATAATCGATGTATCATAGCGGCTAGATCCGTAACGGGTTCTCAAGGATCCTTTCTAATCGGTAACAACCGATATACTCGGATAATGAGGCCCTATTCTACTAGCACAATGCTAAGTAGTTAGGGGAGCGTATGATCATACTTAATGAGGCTCAACAACAACATAAAAATAAACACTCGTGCACGTAAAGCATATGAGGCGTATAACACACAAAAGAGCAAGTATTCTAAGTATCATACACCCTAAAGTTTGTGGTTTGAGAAAAGTGTATAATAAATCATTCTTGGTTTGAATAAGTATGCATGTTCCCCCAAAATATAAAAGTGAAAACGGGGGATGAAATGTACTCACCTCGATTGACGAATTGAGAACTAATAAGTGATCGACATATCGAAAGCTTGTAAACGAAACGAACGAATCTAACTTGAAAGCTAATTGAAAACGAATAAATAAAACGTATTAATGAACTTGAACTTTAGTTGAAACTACATTTGAAACAATAAACGAGAAGGTTCGGTCGTTAATCAGGTTATCGGTTAATTTGCTAACGATTTGAGACTCACACTTAATTGATAATTTAAATAAAATAATATTATTTTATTGGGCTTTAAATAACTAAACCAATATTAAATAGGAATGAGACGGGTTTTAAATCAAGAGCTCGATTGTATATAAATGAACTGATAATAAAGCTTATAATAATATTATTAATAATAAAGATAGTAATGATAATAACAACTTTTGAACATGTTATATATATATATACATATAAGATAATGGTGATAATATTATATAAATATACTACTCATCGAGAAATTGTTGTTAAAACTAATAATAGTAACAATAATAATAAATATAATAACAATTACTTTCGTTGTTGAATACATTATTAATAGATTTAAGAATTTTACTAATAATAATTGTTATTATGAAAATTATATGTGTCATATTAAAGATAATAATTTATACTTATAACATTGTAATACTAATAGTATTAGTGATAAAAATATAATTCAAGTATCAATGACGTTAAACGACAACTAGGCCCGACATCGGTTTTGTTTCAATAAAACAAGTGGATAATATTAACAATAATAATAATAATAATAATAAAAACCATCTAGTTAATAATAATAATAATAATAATAAGCTTTATTATAAGTTATGAGATTAATAAAAATGATTCCAAAAACACTCTACAAAGTCGGTTTAAGGGGGAAACGGACTCGTGACTCGATTACCGGTTATGAGTTTGACACAAAAACGATTAAAAACTCTAATTCTCATGCTTACCATACGATGTTTGGCCGAGAACAATTGTCGGAAATGAAGGCTGTCGGAGAGGTGGAAACAAGGGTCGTCGGAGCCCATTCCGGCCGCCAGAGGCGCGCCGGAAAGACGCATTAGAGGGAGAGAGAGACGAAGAGAGAGATAGTGAGATAGAGGCGTAGAGAGATAGAGAGAGAGAGAGAGTGTGTGTGAGAGAGAGATAGAGTGAGAGAAAGATAGAGACGGAGCTGAGAGAAAGATAGCACCGGGGGGTCGGTTTTCCGGCGCTGGAGAAGTCGAGGGAGGGAAGAGGAGGGTGGCCGTAGGTGATGGGGTTACCGGAGAAACCGAGAGAGGGAGAGGAGGGTGGTGGCCGGAGGTGATGGGGTTACCGGAGCAGCCGAGAGAGGGAGGGGAGGGTGGTGGCCGGAGGTGATGGGGTTACCGGAGAAGAGGGGGCTCTACGGAAAAACGGCTAGGACGGGGGGGGGGGGGGTTAGTGGCTGGATGATAAATGGGTAAGGGTTAGGGTTTGTTGTTTATAGGTGGTTTATAAATGTTACACTTTGGTCCCTCATCTTTGGTATTAAGTTATAAATGATTCAAATCTTGAATAACTTTAAAGAAATCCACTTTAGCCCCGAAAGTTTATTTAACCGAGCTTATAAACTATAAATAGCTGTATTTTGACAACCCCCACACACGCTAGGGTTATAACATCAATGAGAGAAAGATATAGACGGAGCTGAGAGAAAGATAGCACCGGGGGGTCGGTTTTCCGGCGCTGGAGAAGTCGAGGGAGGGAAGAAGAGGGTGGCCGTAGGTGATGGGGTTACCGGAGAAACCGAGAGAGGGAGAGGAGGGTGGTGGCCGGAGGTGATGGGGTTACCGGAGCAGCCGAGAGAGGGAGGGGAGGGTGGTGGCCGGAGGTGATGGGGTTACCGGAGAAGAGGGGGCTCTACGGAAAAACGGCTAGGACGGGGGGGGGGGGGGGGGTTGGTGGCTGGATGATAAAGGGGTTAGGGTTAGGGTTTGTTGTTTATAGGTGGTTTATAAATGTTACACTTTGGTCCCTCATCTTTGGTATTAAGTTATAAATGATTCAAATCTTGAATAACTTTAAAGAAATCCACTTTAGCCCCGAAAGTTTATTTAACCGAGCTTATAAACTATAAATAACTGTATTTTGACAACCCCCACACACGCTAGGGTTATAACATCAATGATTTGATAAATTGTCGGTTCGGGTTTACAAGCTTAACCACAACTATGAAGTATAATTTTTTAAAATAAAACGCGAACAATCGACGTGTTACCAAATGATTACAAAATGAATATAAAACGAGACCCGAAATTGACGAATGTCACAATATATATATGTCAAATATCATAAATTTACTAATATTTATAATAAAATAAGTAAAGATCAATATAAATAAGAAAAATACATTTTTAAATAATAAATTATTCTAAAAATTGTTAGTCGTTTAGTAAAAAAATGATATTTATTCCTCAATATTAAAGATATACGAGTTGTGCTTTATTTTTTAAGCCAAAATCGATTCAAGTTCACCGACTAGATGCGATTCTGACTAAGGCTGACCACCTTTAATCAGTTCTTAGCAACTAGGCGGAATTAAAGAAACTCGCCTCGGCGACATACCTTGTAGCGAGTACTCGGTGAGTACTCGGCCTTGGATACCTACTTTTACAACATTGTCTCATACCAAACGGACCGTTAGATTTTCTGAGATTAACATGCATGTTATTATGGTTTCATACGCGATACACGGAACAACTAATAAGTCCAATGCAAAGCACAACTAATTTTCCTTACTCTTGCTTCTCTAAAGTTGTTGGATGGTGACAAATATTGATTGATGTACTTTGTCCGGTATGTAACAATGTTTTATTCATGGTCTAAGAGATGTATTTTAAGTATTTTGTTGATGGTATAAAATTATAAAAATAGTGTATTGATGTCTAAATGGGGGTTGGCTTATTGGATTTGGTTGTGTTGTAGAAGTATGTCTGAATAGGGTTTGTAATGATGGTCAAGGGAGAAGCTTACACGGGAAACATTGTTTAATTGATTGATAAAACAGTTGGTTTTATCAACATGTATGTTTTCAAAGCAGCATTTTTTTTAATCTTCTGCCGTTAATTGCATTTTTCCCTTTTGGGTTTAGTCATGTTATAACCTAAAATTTTTGGGCAGTTACATACCCAAAAAATCACACCATTCGCTTAAGGGATTACACCCAATAACTACCGATTTAAAGTTCATTTGTAAAATCTAATGATTATCAATCAAATAAACATATTATATGTGTGTATACATTTTGTTATCCTCATATTAAGCTTAATAACTAAATAAAAAAAATATGATATTCTTATTAATTTGTCAATTAAATGCGACCTACCCAATGGTGTAGTACCCATTACGTAGCATGAGATATACCGTTGTGGCCCGTATCAATTCTTATGTAGCTTGAAACGTACCATTGTGGCCCATTGATCCGTATCAATTCTTCTTACAACCGTTTTGACACCTGAACCAGGATGACCGTTAACTCACGGATTAAGATACCCCACATATCATTGCTCGATTTTAAGTTTTTAACAGTACAATTTTTACTCTATTTATTCATGATTTATTGATACTTGGACTCGAAAATAAAACTAACTTTATTTTCAGTTGGAAGGCCCATGGCTTAGAGGAATGGCCAAGTAATTAAAAAACATAACTTTTCAACTGAAGAAACTTCAAAGCCAATTATTAGGCATTTACGGTTGTTTTAGAGAACTATAAATGCCATTTTTATATGTTGCTTTATCATATGTCAAGATTTAGATTTATTGTATACTATTCAGTTGGAGTTTTGAGATAGTTCTGGACTAAATGAGCTGTGGAGTTGCTAGAATCTGGACGGTATTTTGAAAGAAACAAACACTAATGAAACAATCTCGAGTTTAATGGTGATATATCGAATGACAGTAACAATATTTTCATGTTACATGTTGCAAAATGAAATCTGAATTTAAATGTATAGCTGATAAATAACACGAGATAAAAGATGGTATTTCTAACCATTAAAGAGTTCAAATAAAATACATAGTTTCCTAAGAATACAAGGGCATAAAAATTTGAATTAACAAAGCGTAAAACAAGTGGGCATGACATAATTAAGAAAATATTTGGTATTTTGGAAAATACTAATCTTAATAACCAGATCCTAGATCCAAGTATTTAGATTGATTCTTACCCTTTCTAGAATTCTATGTCTTTTTACTTTAACTCACCCCTTCCTAACCAAACATAAATAAATGCCGTTGCAGCGCGCGGGTAACATTGCTAGTTATCTAATATATATAATTTACAAGTTTAGTGCCGCTAGGTCGTCATTGGGCCACTTGGCAGCACCTTACTTGTCCACAATTGTGGTTTTTTTTCATTTTGTTAGCATGGTGAAAACAACCCAATTCGCTTAGACTCAACGTCCGGGACCGACATCGCTTAGTTTTACCAATGCCCGAGTTTATCGATTGACACCACCCAACTTGTCCACTCAACTTTTATATAATTTTTTCCCCTTTTTTGCTCTTGTATTGTAACATACATAGCCGA
Organism: Bidens hawaiensis; assembly: GCF_021521415.1. Classification (NCBI taxonomy): domain Eukaryota; kingdom Viridiplantae; phylum Streptophyta; class Magnoliopsida; order Asterales; family Asteraceae; genus Bidens; species Bidens hawaiensis. The sequence continues at coordinate 51,690 of NW_027499858.1, read as the reverse complement.
AACCGACCGAATTTGTGTCCAGTTACTGCCTCAAAGCCCAGACTGACAACGCCTGGGTTTTACCACCACCTGGGTTTATTGACCAAAAAAACTTCGTTTTAAATAATTTATCTGTTTTATATGTTAAATGGACGAAAATATATTTTTTGAACATTAAGGTTTTACCAATGGTGTCTATATCGTGAAGAACGTAAACGATACTAACTGAATTCACATCAACTCGCCGACATAACGCTCGGGTTTTACCAACACCTAGGTTTCAACATTAAGGTTTTTTCTAATTGTGTGCCGGGTGAAAATCTAGTTATTATTATTATTATTAGTTTAAATCTTTTAACTTAACAATTAAAATCTAACATAATTAAGGTTAATCTTGTTTTCACTATGCTTCTATGTAGTCATATTATTAGGAGACCATAGGCCTAAATAGTGGTTCAATCTTATATTTAGCCGTTACACGTGTTCATTTATGCGAGTTTTTTTTCTTAACCATTAAGTTTCGTTACGCTTTGTTTATGATATCTATATATATATATAAAAGGTATCGATTTTCCAATAAAATATATAAATATTATTTTACTCTATAAAATACAGTATCACCAATCTTCGTGTTGAGTGTGTGTGACGCGGTAATCCCTATAATCACTAAACATGTATGATCTACGTGGTTGCAATTTAAGCTTTTCATGATTTAATGAATATGTATCTAATATAGTGCATTTATAAAATGTAATTATGTCTACTTGTTGTTTAAGTATTGTACGGATATTACGGGTTGTCACGTTGAGAATCTAAGAGATAAAAATCAAATCACTTAAATTTTTGTTGCATATAGCTTGTGTTGGAAAATTTTGGACTAATAATATTTATTAGTTTGTTTTATTAATAATCTAGCTATTAACGAGTCCAAAGAGTAGAGATGAATGTGATTCGATACTCTAAAGTGTGTAGTGGAGAACTTGAATATTGGTAAAACGGGGAATGGGTTTGTCTCATATTGGTAGAAGGCTTGAGACGCGTCTCAGCATTTTTGGTGGTTGGACCGGCCTTGGGACACGTGTCAGTCATTATGACGAGTCATCACAACATGTGTCGTCACCATAGAAATGTCGTGACAAGTGTCATCATGTAGCCGCCATGTGTCGTGTGTGAAGGTGATTCCGCATACTAGGTGTCATCTCCTGGTGGTCTGCGCACCACATGCTGCATGTGTCATGTGACTCATCACCTGACTTACTATATATAAAAAGGCCAGGTAGCATTTTTAACATAACGAAGAACCTGAATCAGCGACATCCCATATGCACAGTCAACCCAACCACACAACACCAAACTAGTTCGTGTTCTCAATTCCAACTCTCTCTCTTTCTCTCTCTCTCTTGTTCGATTCCGATCTCTCGTTACAAATATAGTTCGGGTGCTAGGGTAATCTCGGCAGTACATACTACTTAGGCTGTTGTACCATGGGAAACAGATGGGCTTGGGCAAGTGTCCTAAAATCTGTTTTAGGAGACCTCTGTTTAACAGGAATCCTCAACCACAACAGGAAACCATAGTTTGTTCAGTCTTGCAACTAAAAAGGTATGGATGGCTACGAGTGATCAAGACGGGTTCACAATGAGAAGACCGTATATATAAGATTCGACTTGGAGGTGATGCTCGGGCATCGGTGGGACTCGGTCCACGCGGTTAAGGTGCGGTTTCAACACGATGATCAACTTGACTCTGGAGCGGTTTCAAGAATTAGCTTTTGGAGCACATGCAAGCCAAGGTTCTCTGTATGAATCAAGACATGTATATGTATATATGCTATATTTGTTGTTATTCTTGTGTAGATTTATATACGGTATATGCACTATAATTTCCAAAATTGTATAAAGAGATTTTGTATTTGTTTTGTTAATATTGTTTAATAAAATTGTGACCCATGTCCTGCAATTCTAAAAAAAATTTAAACTTTTGCATGTTGTAACAATATTAAAACCTTTATAAAGAATACTGGTTCACGAAAGTTTAACATTATTACTTAGATTTCTAATATATTTGCTTTCGGAAAAATTTTGTGTAGTACAATTGAGTAAGGATTTATGATTGGAGTATAATACATAATCTGAATACCGTGATACAAAACGAGTAATTTGATTCAACCGTTTGGAAACAATTTTTGTAATCGTATGTGCTCTAACTATAGTGCTAGAAATGGTTTTTTGAAGCCGCGGGGTTTAATACTTAAACAATTTGGTGATCGTTTATGTCTAAAATCAAGTAGAAACGGGTCATGAAAAACCGTACATTTTAAAACAATTTGAAGTGGTTTTTAGTAAACTATTCGTTCGTGTTAATGTTATTACACTAACGTGCATTAGATCTAGTTTAATATATAATCAATACGTTTTTGTAAACATTTCATCTCCTAGCATGCGGGGTTAGAAATTGATTATAAAATATTATTGACTAAATGACACGTTTCCTAACATGAGTGTTAGAAACAATTATTTTGTAAAGTAACCTTGAACATTTTTTTTTGTAAACGTTAAGTCATCTAACTGCATGTTGGATGAGGTTTATTAAATAACCATAATGCTATGACACCTGTATGAGAAACCGATGTTGTGTAAAAGAATAAGATTATTTTCCTAGCACCATCATCGAAAATAATTCTTTTATAAAAGAGTTTTTCACGAACGTTAATTTATCTAACATATGTGGTAGATAAACTAAAGGTTTCAAAACGGTTTATTCAAAATCGAGTCACTTCTAGAATGGGTATTACAAATAATTATTTTGTATATTAATATGGCTAGAAGTTGTCTAATATTCTAACAGATGTAGTAGAACTATTGTTTTGATAAATAATAAGTTTTAGACATTTAATTTTCTAATTGCACCAGAAAATGTAGGAGTTTATAAACTTATGGAGAAACCCATATAGAAACATTTGTGAATGTTTAGGTTTTGTAACGAGCGTGTTAGAAATTATTATTTTGGTAAAATAATAATGATAGATACAGTTTATATAGATAATCAAATGTTATAAATATTTGTGTCTGAACGTGTAGACTTTCTAACGAGTGTTTTCAAAACAGGCTATTTTATAACCAAGTAATATGAAGTCAATAATCTTTTACCGAGCAACTTAGACATGTGTTTTCTTTAATTGGGTAAATGCTTAATTATAACTAACAAGTTAGAAATGTGGTTTGTTGCGAACTATAATTGCTAAAGCGTTTCGTAACCTTTAGTTTTTTAATATGTGTATTAGAAATATAATAGTTTATTGTGAAACAATTTATATAGTTTTGCAAACATAAAGAGATATTTTTAAAGGAATAAAATATGTGTTCCAAATATAAATGGTTTGTTGCTTATACAAGAAGTGACATGTCGGTAGACTATTGTTGGGAAAACAACTTGGTGTTGTTATGAACAAAGTTAATTGTTCAGATATTAATACTAGTGTGTGGAATATTATTTAATGTGTTATTATGGTTGGACAGTGTATTGCTTCATGGAGTTCTTTTGAGGGAGTACCTCAAGGAAAACCACAAGAAAATAGCATTGCAATGATATTGGTCGAATGATAAAAGTGTTGAAGATAATAACACTTTGAGAATTGATGTCTAGATTTTGTCAGTTTATCCATTGAAATTATTGTTTAAAGTGTTGTAGACATTATCTTGTAATTTTGTTTGTATTATTTGGTGCTCAGTATCTTCTGATAACACGTGCAATTTTATAACGAAGTAAATCAATGAATAATGCAAAAATAAATTTGCACACGAAGCAACTCGGAAGTTGTTCCATTAACTATGAGTCTGTTGATAATACATCAAATATATAATTACGCTAAGTGCAAATGCGATAAGTGTATTAAGATGAAATACATAAAAGCAAATATGTCATTCAATGTTAAGAGCATCAACATGAAAATGCACAAGTGCGTTTCGATAATTATGAACATATGAATGGAATATATGTTATTATTGTAAATTACTATAATAAATTTTGTAGTATTTATTATAAGATAATTACAATAATGATGAACTTGTAGGTATATATATCACTATCAATATTTTTTGAACTATAAGGATTTGTTCCTAATTTGGACATATGTAATTGTCATACTGTTTAATGTTAATGTAAGTGATTTCATTTCATCCATAAAGTGATTATAGATGAGTACCATTTATCTTGTTGTGATAATTATTTTCATCAAAGTGCTTGTATTAGAGACTTATGTTTAAGTCTCTATGAGTCAATGGTTAAGGTCTTGGTGGTTAAAGGCAAATGAATTATAACCTTAGAAAATGAGATTAACTTTGGTGTTAAGACGTTCTGAAAGTGAGGTTTAGGAACGGTAAATGAAATCGGATTACCTTGTCTAAACTTAGAAATGCATGTTGGGAAGAGATAATGTGTTATCTCTTAAGACTGTGAAGAATCCGAATGATGCATCTTCTATTCACATGCCTAAGTATTGTAGTCTAAGCATGCTAGACCAGTACTTGTTAATTATGGTGCTTGAAAAAAACTTATTAATGTGGCAAATTCAAAACATAAACAATAATGAATGTGTATAGACAAGTTAAAAAGGGATTTTATTTAATCTAAGATAATAATATAACTCCTGGGATCTTGAGTAAATCTCAACATTCCAAGTTCTTCTAGATGTAACTAAGTTTGTGATAGCTTGTTAATTGCCATACGATAAGGATTAGCTTAGATGCTAGATAATGGTTGAAAATTATGATAAGGCATGTGTTGTGATGTGCTAAAAGCCTAAAAGTAGTTATAAATCTATAACTAAAATTATGCTAATCTAGACACTAAGTAATAATTCTAGGCTCTTTACTTAACTAAAAGTACTAGCCGTCAAGTGAACCGGTCGACTATAGTACTGTTAAGTAAGTCCGGATATCGAACCCATGAGACTCTTTATATTATGCTAACTAGCTAACTAGATTGAACTGATTGACACGACTGTTTATTTATATTATTGGGGGGGGGGGGTTACTAAAATACTAATTTTAAACTAATTAATAAAACTAGGCACGACTTAACTTAGGACTCGGACTTATTTCAATCAATGATAAGTAACCACATAGGCTAGAATCCCTAATGCATCAAGTATTAAATGGTAAGAAAATGCTAAGTTATGGAACCGGGATCTTAAATAATTCACTTAATGGGAAACCGAACAGGACCCTCGACCCTTCTCAAGGAGACTCCTATGGAACCCTGATAAGCTATTAAAATTACTGATTTATTTAGACTATCTTACGATCGCTTATTTATTCCATGATAAGTACCTCTATAAAAATCCTACCCTACAACACGGAAATCAAAGGTAGTTTATAGCATTCACCTGACTAGATAAACAATGTTGATAAACCAAACCTAGACGGACTCCTTATGAAGAACTAAATATAACAATTCAAACAACCAAGACTTATCATATAATCTATCACCTTACAGCTATTAGATTAGCAGCACACTTAGGTCTACTTGATTTATTAATATTGTTCCTATGGTTTTATAGCAAATCAACCACAAACTAGTTAAAAACACACAATAGATGACCTAACAGAAACCTATTATATAAAACAATCACCAAGGAAACTGTGAAACAATAAAACTCGTCAAACAATCCTAAGCACACATATGCATCGAATGAAAATCAATAAACCTCTTACTTAATCATAAACCCATATACGAAAACAAAATTTAAACCAAAATTCAAAATCAACAAAAGTTCATCATAAGCCTAGACGGTCTAAAGGTTATACTCAAGAACAAAAGAAATAAATATGTTCAAATAATGAATTCATGACGAAAACAATAAGTTCAAACCGAATAATAATAATAATAATGTTTGGATGAGTATGTCTCACCCCAACCTACGGCGGAAATGTCAGGGCGTGAACTAATTGCTCACAGCTCTAAAGGTGCTATCATGCAATATTTGAAAATTTCAATATATATTAAATTTAATTCAAATAAAAACAAAGTATTCAGTACAATATCCAAAAGCAAAATAGTTCACCAAAAAAAAAACATAAAAATATCTTTATTCTTAAGTGATCTTCCAAAATTTGAATTAACATCACATCACACGATGACCTGCACATGCGTTAAAAATAAAGTAGATTTGTCAACACAAGGTTGATGAGAAACACACCAGTTTAAAAGTACATATAATATAAAAATAAATATTGCAACAAGTCAAATGCGATAAGAAATTTAACCAATGAGCAAACATAAATGAGATGTCGAGAAGCACGATGGCTAATACGACTGTCGTATGATCATATTATTCTGAGATTATGCGGGACCTCTCCGAATGCGATTCACAATAAGCATGTAAGCACATATCAAGTTTGGTACAAAATTGTTAACACATAATATAAGAGTTGCAGTTTGAGTATATATATAAATAAGAAATAATATGTTGACGCATATGTTCCCAAAAGTTTAAAAGCAGTAAAATTGGGGAATGTGGTACTAACCTCAATAGACAAGCAAAGGTGAAAAAGAATATTAAGAATGACGATTCGCGGAAATCACGCGTTAACGATAAAGCCTTAGAGGATGACCGGAGTTGTGTTAATTGGATGCTACAGGTGACCAGAAAAGCTTATGAACGAGAAATCAAATGGTGATAATAATCCAATTATATATAGGACTTAAGACGGTTAGGCTTAGGAGATCGTATCTTTATAAATAATTGAAATATTAACAACGATTTCGTGTTCTACAAGATCAACAAGTATCGGTTTGGTTAATAAGGTATAACAGATCGCAAACGATATACTTAACATGATTAATTCGTTTATTAGGCCGAAATTACCATACATATGAGATACACAAGATCAATTACAACAAATAAACGAAGATTATGATCCAAGAAATTGATTTAAGCAACCGGGAATTAAAAAAAGGAATGTGGTATCGGGTTTGGATATGGATATCCAGATTTGTGAGATGGATTATAACAATATTTACGTATAGAACCCTGGAGTTTAAGGATGGACACAAAAGAAGTTAAAACTTTGTGTTTTGGGGTAAACATGTCAAAATATAAAAGATATAATTATGAATAATTAAATTATTAATAAAATAATCAATTTAACTTGATAAATGCGGGAATATTATTAATAAGAAAGCCCAGACTCGTGAATGGGTCGGGTAACGGTTACACATGATATATGGGAAAACCCGAATTGTTACAGAATCCCCTACTTTTGTGAATTTCGTCTCAAAATTAGAGAATCAGCAACAACGAAAAGATGAAGATATTTAAGTTTCATCAGGTCTTCACGCTCCCACGTAAACCTGGGCGCCTTGTTTGGAGTTCCAACGAACTTTAACTAAAGGAATGCGGCTTCGCTTAGTAACTTTGTCCTTATAATCTATGATCTCAACGGGTTGCTTAACAAAATGCATGGTCTTGTCAATACTAACTTCATCGAGGGGGATGTGGAGATTACCCACGGCAAGATACTTCTTGAGGTTAGATACATTAAACACCAGTTGAATATTAGAGAGTTCAACAGGAAGCTTGAGTCAATATCCAACGAGACCAACTCTATCAAGGATTTCAAAAGGACCAACGAAAAGAGGAGCTAGTTTTCCTTTCTTTCCAAAATGAACAACTCCATTCCAAGTGGAGGCTTTGAGTTAGACAAAATTAGCAACACTGAACTCTAGAGGTTTACTTCTCTTATCAGCAAAACTCTTCTGACGACTACGAACACCAAGGTGGTTTTGACGGATTTGAGCAATACAGTTAGTAGTTTCTTGAACCAAATCCGGACCAGTGATCTGAGATTCCCCAACTTCATTCATCAAATCGGGGAGCGACATTTGCGACCATAGAGTGCTTGAAAAGGTGCCATACCAATACTAGAGTGGAAGCTATTGTTATAGGAGAACTCGATAAGCGGTAGATGAATATCCCAATTGCCTCCAAAATTGAGGACACAAGAACGGACATATCTTCTAGAGTTTGAATCGTACACTCGGATTGCCCATCAGGTTGCAAATGATAAGCAGTACTAAGATCCAAACGAGTACCAAGGCAGATTAAGAGACTTCAAAAAACAAGAAGTAAAATCACCATCACAATAGGATATAACAGATAATGGGGTTCCATGATGACAAACAATCTTCTCGACATAAATTCGCGCCAATTGATCAACAGAATACGTCTCTTTGATGGGAATAAAATGAGCAGACTTGGTTAGACGGTCAAAAATTACCCAAATACTATCACGTTGCTTGCGGGTAGTAGGAAGCTTAGTGAAAATCCATAGCAATACCTTCCCATTTCCACTCGGGGATGGGAGGTTGCTCGAGTAAGCCAAAAGGTCAGTGATGTTAGGCTTTCACTTTGGAACACGTAAGGCAATTAGAAACATATAAGTCAGTATCTTTCTTTATTCTGGGCCACCAATAGACAGAACGAAGGTCAGCGTACATTTTATCCGCACCGGGATTTATGGAATATAGTGACTTGTGAGCTTCGTCCATAATAAATGTGCGAAGATCGTCACGATCGGGGATCCATTAGCGGTTCAAAAAATAAAGCAGACCATTGGGTTTAGTTTCAAGTTGGGATCCGGCACCACACGACATCTCTTCATACATATTGCCTTCGGTGACGGATTCATGTTGAGCATCGAGAACACGCTTTTCGAGATCAATTTGGACCAGAACACAAGTAAGAACAACTCCATTCCAAGTGGAGGCTTTGAGTTAGACAAAATTAGCAACACTGAACTCTAGAGGTTTACTTCTCTTATCAGCAAAACTCTTCTGACGACTACGAACACCAAGGTGGTTTTGACGGATTTGAGCAATACAGTTAGTAGTTTCTTGAACCAAATCCGGACCAGTGATCTGAGATTCCCCAACTTCATTCATCAAATCGGGGAGCGACATTTGCGACCATAGAGTGCTTGAAAAGGTGCCATACCAATACTAGAGTGGAAGCTATTGTTATAGGAGAACTCGATAAGCGGTAGATGAATATCCCAATTGCCTCCAAAATTGAGGACACAAGAACGGACATATCTTCTAGAGTTTGAATCGTACACTCGGATTGCCCATCAGGTTGCAAATGATAAGCAGTACTAAGATCCAAACGAGTACCAAGGCAGATTAAGAGACTTCAAAAAACAAGAAGTAAAATCACCATCACAATAGGATATAACAGATAATGGGGTTCCATGATGACAAACAATCTTCTCGACATAAATTCGCGCCAATTGATCAACAGAATACGTCTCTTTGATGGGAATAAAATGAGCAGACTTGGTTAGACGGTCAAAAATTACCCAAATACTATCACGTTGCTTGCGGGTAGTAGGAAGCTTAGTGAAAATCCATAGCAATACCTTCCCATTTCCACTCGGGGATGGGAGGTTGCTCGAGTAAGCCAAAAGGTCAGTGATGTTAGGCTTTCACTTTGGAACACGTAAGGCAATTAGAAACATATAAGTCAGTATCTTTCTTTATTCTGGGCCACCAATAGACAGAACGAAGGTCAGCGTACATTTTATCCGCACCGGGATTTATGGAATATAGTGACTTGTGAGCTTCGTCCATAATAAATGTGCGAAGATCGTCACGATCGGGGATCCATTAGCGGTTCAAAAAATAAAGCAGACCATTGGGTTTAGTTTCAAGTTGGGATCCGGCACCACACGACATCTCTTCATACATATTGCCTTCGGTGACGGATTCACGTTGAGGATCGAGAACACGCTTTTCGAGATCAATTTGGACCAGAACACAAGTAAGAAGTATGGATTTGAGTGGTTTCTTACGCTGAGAGCGTCGGCCATGACATTCGCTTTTCCAGGATGATAGCGAATTTCGCAATCGTAGTCGCTAAGCAACTCGGCCCATTGACGTTGTCTCATATTGAGTTATTTTTGGTCAAAAATGTGTTGGAGACTCTTATGATCAATAACACCACACACTTCGCACCGTAGAGATAGTGTCTCCAAATTTTCAAGGCAAATACGACAGCACCAAGTTCGAGATCATGTGTCGTATAGTTTTTCTCATGAACCTTGAGTTGTCTCGAAGCGTACGCAATAACTTTGCCTCGTTGCATTGGAACGCAACCACGACCTTGGTTAGAAGCGTCGCAGAAAATGATAAAATCTTTATTTCCCTTGGGAAGAGAAAGGATAGGAGCATTGCAAGCATGTTCTTAAGGGTTTGAAAGTCTCCTTCTTGCTTTGACCCCCACACAAGGGTTTTACCATTGTGTGTTAAAGTAGTGAGGGGCAATGCGATCTTCAAAAATTTTTGAATAAAACGACGATAATAACCTGCCAAACCAAGAAAAGATCGAATTTCGGTGGGAGAAGTAGGCGGCTTCCAATTCTTAACTGCTTCAATCTTCGCGGGATCAACATGAATACCCTTGACGTTGACAATGTGGCCCAAAAACTGAACTTCCTTAAACCAAAACTCATACTTATAAAACATGGCGTACAATTGCTCCTTTCGAAACAGATCAAGGATGGCATGGAGATGATTCTTGTGGTCACTCTCGGATTTCGAATATATTAAGATATCATCAATGAACATAATAACGAACTTGTCCAGGTAAGGTTTACACACACGGTTCATGAGATCCATAAAAACCGCGGGTGCGTTAGTTAAACCAAAAGGCAAAACACAAAACTCGTAATGCCCATAGCGAGTCGAAAAGCGGTATTGGGGTTATCTTCTTCACTAACTCGGAGTTGATGATTACCCGAACAGAGATCGATCTTCGAGAAGCATGCGGTTCCTTAAAGTTTATCAAGAAGATCGTTGATTCGATGGAGCATATAACGATTCTTGACGTTAAGCTTGTTGAGTTCACGGTAATCGATACACATGCGGAATGAACCATCTCTCTTCTTAACGAAAAGAACAGGTACGCCCCAAGGGGAATAACTCGGGCGAATAAAACCCTTGTCCGAAATTTCTTGGAGTTGGCTCGAGAGTTCTTGCATTTCGGAAGGTGCAAGACGGTAAGGGGCTTTAGCTACAGGGTTAGCTCCGGGTATAAGATCAATTTGGAATTCAACTTGACAAACCGAAGGAAGACCAGTGAGGTCATCGGGAAAACCATCGAGAAAATCGCGTAGTACCGGAATATCGAATATTTGCTTCTCTTTTCGCTCTTTCTCTACCACGAGAGCTAGGAAGGCGACACATTTCTTGCGTAAGTAACGTTGAGCTTGAAACCACGATATAAGATTAAGCTTAGACGTTGGAGTATCACCAAAAACGTCAAGAATACGACCATTATCAAGAGGTATACGGATGAAATTTTCGAAACAAACAACCTCCACACGATTAAAGGTTAACCAAATCATCCCAACGATAACATCAAAACTACCCATTTTCATCGGAATGAGGTAAATATGAAATTTGACTTTGTTAAGAATTATTACGCAATCCCTGACTACCGAATCAATAATAATAGAATTTCTGTCGGCTACTTCTATGGTAAAAGGCTTAGACAACTTATCCCGAGGCTTATCAATAACATGCGCAAAATCCAAAAATAATATAACTTTTATCGGCACCCGTATCAAACAATACCAAAGCAAAATGATTATTAATGAGAAACGTACCATTCACCACATCCCTAGAACTTGGAGCTTGATTCACATTCATCATAAACGCACGACCATTTGGCCCTTGAGGGGTTTGAGCAACATGATTCAAAGGTGGAGCTTGAATAGCAAGAGCTTGGGTTGATGCCGATGGAGAAGCAATAAGCTAAGGCACAGGAGGTGCATGGGTTTGCAATGGATAGGCTGGAGGTTGATAGGTTTGCACTTGGTATGCTTGAGTAGTGTAGTACGGTGCAGGGTATACTTGGGCTTGCGATGGATGAGTAAAATAGTGAGCTGCAGGCATACCAAGGGCTTGATGGGCATGTGTGAACAATGGGCAAGCGTTACCTAGATGATTAGTGTCTCCGCAATGGTAGCAAGCTCGGGTATAAGAAACACCATGCTTAGCAGGGTTAGCAACCGGTCTAGTAGTAGGGGGTGCAGACCGGGCTTGGATGGCTTGAGAGCTAGGTGGTGCACGACAAGAGTTAGAAAAGTGTCTGCAACGGTTGCATTGAGTGCACAACCGGAAATGGGATTGGGCAGGATGTTGACGGTAAAACTTGGAACAAAGGGGATGAGGACCAAAGTTCGTCTTCTTGTTTGAGACATTTGGGTCATTGGGAGCTTGGTTGTTGGGTTAGTTGACGGATTAGTTTGGTGGTTGGGCTTACGTTTGTTGTTGTTCTTGTAGAAGCAGTTATTGTTGTAGGCAGGCTTAGTTTCAGCTTTAGCATCGGTGGAGGAATCGGTCTTAGCCCTATTGGGAGTAGGCTTGGAATTCTTGCGAGACAAGGTTCCATCCCGAACATGGCTATCGGTGAGAGAGGCAGCTAGGTCCATCGCCACACCAATGGTTAACCGGTCACGACTTACCACGACATCACGGAAGTTGATCGGAAGACCACGAATGTACTTCTGGATACCACGAGTCTCGGGGGTTACCAAGTGGGGCACAATAAGGCTAAGATCGCGAAAATGGTTAGAGTAGATGGAGTTATCCCCACCAATCTGCTTAAGCTCCCAGAATTCAGTCTCCAATCTCTACAGTTCGTGTTTCGGGCAAAACTCTTTCTTCATTGCCTCCTTAAGTTCCTCCCAATGCATGGATACGACCAAGTCAGACCCTTGATCATTCCTCTTGGTATTCCACCAGGTGACAGATCGACTCTCGAATAAGCTCAAGGCGACCTTGGTCCGCTGGACATCCAGACATTCGCAGTGGATGAAGACGTTTTTCATTTCCTCGAACCATTGAAGCAAGGTGGTGGCGTTTTCCTCTCCACGAAAGGATGGAGGTTTGGTGCTCAAAAAGTTATGGAAATCATAGTTATTTGGTGCGGCCGAGGAGCCGGATCTATTGGAGTTAAGGCTTTGGATCTGAGTGACAATCATGGGCATTGCAACAACGAATTCTATTGTGATCCTAGCGGCTAAGCGGCGATCAGTTGAACTAGATGAAAGTTGGTGACGACGGTGGTTTCTAGGTGACGACATTCTACTGGAAGTAAGAGTAAAGATTTGTTAGTTGAGGGATCTTATGTATAAATATACATGAGTTTACGTAACTAATAAGGTTAACGTGAGATAACTAGATGAGAAGACGGGGTTAGTTAAAAAGTATTAAGTTTTTTTTGTTAAGTTAGCTTCACAAAAATTAACGAAATGCATCGGTGGGCGTTGGCCTCCCATGAGCTTTCCATGGCGAATGGCCCAACAAAAATTATCTAATAAAAAAACTGAGTTTGACAACCCATGAGCGTTACATGACATTTTAACTGTCCCAATTAATTAACGAATTAACAATGCAATGCAGTTTGTCAGCCGGATGAGTGTCACATGGCGTTTTAACCGACCTAACTAAATAATGAACTAACGAAATAAAATTTGGGTAATTAGAGTATCTCGTGAATCACCACCGATTACTCCAAAAAAAATACGAAAACAAGTTGTAGGTTCCCCGCCGGATCTGCACAGGAGTATCTCGTACACAGAGGGTGCGGAATCCCTTATGTATACGATTAAGAGTGTTTATACGAAAGAATGAATTGGAAACGTATAAAGAACAAACACGTAAAAAAAGTACTTAATTGTTATTAGCAACTCAGTGCTCGTAACAAATAAGAGAGATGACGTCTAGAAGTTATGACAAAAAGTCTTACAAACCTACGGCCAGTGTTAGTTTATACAGACTTCGACAATTTTGCCAAACATGCTTGGCGAAGTTGTCCCTAACTTCGCTACTAGCTAACATCGCATATATCCAAATACTAAACATACAAGTTCACCAAAACCAAAATGAAACAAACAATATTCTGATTACAGACATGATAAACTAAAGACTAATGAACTACTGGCACACTGCACTAACAAACTCCCCCTTGGCAGTAGCTTCATTTCTCTTATAGCTTCGTCTCTTCTTGTAATCCAAAAAGTCGCATCGACATTCTTCAGGCATGCACACCTTGTCTCACACAAACCGAGACCACCCTTTGATACTTCTTCCCTTCATCTTTCCATGCTGTAATATAAAAGATCTTCTTTTCATTAAGTACCTGCAAATCAGCTTGGGACAAGTTAACCAGGTGCATAGGATGATACACCATTTCAAATACCACCATTTCAAATCTTTCAGCACATCCTGAGGCATGATCTTCATTGGAATCTCTATCAGACATCGAATGGGTTTATACTTCATAATCATCCATGCTTTACCATCTGCTCGCATTCCTCTTTCAGCATCCTCAATCAACTTTCCCTTCTCAGGTTTTAGCAACTCAAACCTCTTCTCCTTGACCACTTCATTCCACATAATCTTTCCAATCCAACCAGCATATCTATTACCACTCCTGTTAATTAACTTCAAACGAGCCAAATCTTTTACCTCACATTCGGGAAACGTGTTGAACGACCTCAGCATCTTTGCAAAATACTTTATCCCATCAAATCTTTTAATCACAAACACTTTGAGCTGATCATCATAGAGCCAACAGATGATTCCTTTCTTTGATTCATTATACCCTTTGATATTATAACTCCTTTCGAACATCGGGGGAACCTCTAGTTTCTTTGTTTTAGCAAACCAATGAACACATTCCTCCTTCCACCTAGATTGTTCTTCCCATTCATAGTCACCACTTTGATTATCATCTTGGATCACATGTTCTTGACCACTACCAGGAATATCATGTTCAACACCATCTTCCGGTATCTCCCCTTCATCCAAACTACTATCAATATCAATCTGTTCACCAAGCTTTTCGATCTCACTGTATGATAAAACATCTTCAATAACGTCAACCTCATCATTCACTACTATAGTATCACCACCTGCACTACCAGACAGAGTAGTAGACTCCCCCTGAGATGTGGAAGCCCCGAGAGATTGTAAAGTTCTTGCCAACTCACCACGTGCATCTTTAGATGCATTGGGATCATCATCTCTGTCCTCCCTTCTCTTTGTTCTCAACCCGTCTCCCTTGCAACTGCTCTCCCCCTGAGATGCTAAGAACTTCTTTAAAGCATCCAAAAGTTTACCATGTTCAACCAAGAGAGCCTATTGAAGTTGATTTTCAGCCACCAGACGTGGGATGGCTTGAGTCTGAACAACACTAATCCTTGATTGCTCAGCAACAACACGTTCCAGAGCCACTATCTGCTCAGAATCCTTCAGAGAAGTATCAAATGCAAACGACATATGAGAAATATCCAGAGCATATGGTGGTGGAATACCCAAACTTACTGGAATCTCATATGAAGTCGGAATAGAAACTGGAGGTGGAACAGTAACTGAGGACCCAGCAGTAGCCACAAAAGTAGACTCCAGAAACATAGAAACCACCTCAGATGGAGTAACAGATCGAGGTAGTAAAGAGACAATCTCCTGTGCGGACAAAGCCACCATAGAAGGCACAATGGACGGTGCTGACAAAGCCACCGTGGACATGATAGAGGTCACTGGCATAGAGGTAGTAGTGGACGGTACAAGGGTAGACGTACCAGATAACTGCGAGGGAGCAAAGTGACCTACCCTTGCACTTTCACCACCCCTAGCTTTCTTCGATCTACGAACCAAAGAATACAACTCATCCTCAAAATCCGATTCACTGTCATCATCAGAACCCTTCTTACGTTTCCCCTGTATCTTTTCTTGAAGTGCCAGAACTCTCTGAGTCTCGTCAACCTCATCTAAGGATGAATTAGAAAAAGTTTCCTTAGAATCCTCAACTAAGGGAAGTGATGGACCTACCGAAACAACAACCGAGGAAACATGAACCCCAGTCACATCAACCAACGAAACCTAAATCTCAGAAGCATCAACTGAGGATATATCAAACAACTAGTGTCCTACAAAAGAAACATCAAGATCTACCTCTTCGGTGGCATACATAATAGGAGCTTCAACTGGTGCATATTGAAATGGAGGATGTGGTTGTGGAATATCAGCTGGTGCTGGAACAGGATCAACAAAACCATCATCTGGTGGAGCAACATAAGCTGGATACACAAGATAACCAAATAACGAAGTGTGTCTTGGACAACGCTCGACATTGCTTCATGCGCTCGATGTACGACACTAAGCGAAGATTCTTTTGTTTACACTGTCCACAAACGAAATAGGACGACGTTGTGGAAGATTTGGAGCCACATGATTAAGGATCATCTGCAGAAATGTAGGATACATCAAGAACCGTTCCCTAGACACCGCCCTCCATTGACGATCAATTTTATAAAACACCATCTGACCAAAGCTGAATGGTTTATTGTATGTCAAAGCGGTCATTGCAGATTGCATAGTTGCACCTATACCATCAGAAACAACTTTGCGACCAGACATGCAAACAGACCCATTTATTAACACGTGCATAAAGAACTGCCATTTATCAAGTAAGAACCCTTTGCGGCGTTGAGAATCTTCCAGAGGTCCTGAGTAACCCATGCGAAGAAAGGCACCATTCGGAAAAGTTTCCGGATACTCAGTAGGACCCTCATCATCTGCAACAGACCCAAATTGCAAAGATTCTCGTATCTGATCAGCTAAAAAATGTACAACCTGCTTATTAACGGTATCGCGCATAACTGGAGGATCCACACGACAATCATACTCTACCGTTCTCCAAAAATCTTCAATATTCGACAAAGAGATAGGAAGAGTGGTGGAGATAGGAAAATCTGTGAGCGCATAAGAAACTGGATGATCTCCGCCTAATCCTCAGCTCCATGAGTATATGGAACTAGGGTTTCATACATGTTGTGAGCCGAGAAAAATCGCCTTTTATCTCCATCACCACCTGTGCCACCAGCACCCGGAACCTCACCCATATCTGCAGTGTAAACAAATTAAGTTAGAAGATCACTTAGCCTGCTGGTTAACATCTCCTAAGGTGTTAATGGCGAAATTAGGGTTTCAGTGAAGTTGACCCTAAAACAGAAGAGTCTGCGAAGTTAATCTCCTGGCGAAGTTAGGCATAACTTCGCCTTTAATCTTAACTTCGTCTCAAGAACAGTCCAGAACCACAAATCTTTTTCCCGTTGCAAACAAAAACAATCAGATGATCATCGGAGAACCTATAGGGTCTGACTAAGGTCACCAAAAGCTCGTTTTCGCATAATCAAGAGTTATGAAAGAGTATTAAGGGCACTTAGTTACTTTCCGAAAAATCATTAAAAACAATCTGTGTAGGAAGAATTAACACTAACAAGTAAAAAATTATGAATCATTATGAGATTGTGAACCTTAATAAGTGAAAAAAAACGGATTTGAGCGTGGTTGATTCTTATGATAAGTTCGTCGAGGGTTATGGAAACAAGTTTTACCTATTTTGACCATGAAGATGGTTATAAACCCTTTGGAACCCCAGGAGGCGAAGTTGATAACTTCGCTCCAAAGATAACTTCGCCAAGGTGAAGTTAAAGTAAGACAAATGAATTTAAAAATTTAGAACATAAACCATAATGAGTAACCCGTGGTTTAGAGGAAAACTGATTAAAATAAAGTAAATAATAAGTTTGCGGGATCAAATTTCATTCTGTGAGAAAAACCATCGCGTTTATGAAAATATCCGAACATGGAATCACATTGATTAAGGTGTTGTCACAAAGATTCATGTTCAGCGTTATTATGACATAGAGAAATAGGTTGAAAGCATGTATATGAGACTTAGCATGATTATCATTGCTTCGGTGATACGAGTTAGGTTCAATTAGGCACAGAATGTAGATGGATATCACTTATGGACATGTGATGCCTCCTATCTCTTCTCAAAGCGTATTTGGTTTTCCCTAGATCACCCCAATTTGACTCCAACCCCCTAGCGCTCAATCAAAAATTTTTTAACTTATAAGAAAAGATATAAAGCTTTAAGGTTGAACGTTGGACTTACAAGCCATTCGGACTTACATGCCTTTCATTCAGAGTGTTTAGGACTTACTTGAATGCCCCACCCTTGTAGTTCTTGTTTGACCCTCTAAGCTTTTGGAAAACAAAAAGCAACAACTAAGTATTATACAAACAGAGCAAACGCTTCTTTTTTAACAAAGAGACGAAATATTTTTGGTGATATAGACACTAACGGGCTCGTGTATGACTGGGTAATCACTTTTCTGCCTATCATTCGGAGAGATATATATGGAGACATGCACATTTCTTCAAAATGACTCTCCACTGTAAATCTAGCATATTTAGTTTGTATCACTTCAACTTTTACGCATCATGGAAAGCTACCATGCAAATCAATGACTGTTCTAGAGCCTTTTAAGCTTAATAACTTCACCCGTTAGGCACACAAAATCAATTTACCTATCATTTTCCAAAGGTTGAATAAATTTTCATTTTAAAACAAACCTTGAAGCTTTTAAAAAGCTATAAACTGAATAATTATTTCACTTCCCAGAGAAAACAGAAAGACAATTTTAAAATTCAATCGCCCTGGTCACTTCTTAGTTCTTAGGTAAATGGCAATCCTGTATGTCCACAGTTGGTTAACAGGACCAACCACACATACAAACATGTGTCCCTCAAACTTAGGGCGACCGGCATAATTTTCAGCTAAGGAATTAAAACAAAACACATCACAATCGCCATAGATGCTTTTAGCTTTTAGGTGAATGGCTATCCTTTGAATCTACAAGTAGATAAGATGACCAAACATATACAAGTATATGTCCTTCAAACTTGAGCAACCGACATAATTTTAAGCGAGAGTGAAGTTTTTTTTATATATATAAAACAAGACACAGTTACTCGGGATTGATCATCCCATTTAAATCAATAAGGAATTGAAAACGAGATCGGTCAAAAGCTTTTGTAAAAAGAACGGAAAAGTTATCAAGAGAATCAACCTTTTCAAGCACGATTAATTTCTTTTCAGCACAATCCCGTATAAAATGATGACGAATGACAATATGTTTAGTTTTACTATGCTTTACGGGATTGTTAGTTACTGAGATAGCAACAGTATTATCAATGCAAATAGGAGTATGACTGAAATTCAGACCATAATCTCGCATATGTTGTATCCACAAAACCTGGGAGTAGTAGTTTGATGTTTCCATATACTCTGCTTCATAGGTAGATATTGCAACTGAGGTCTGCTTCTTGCATTGCCAAGATACCAATCTCCCACCAAGAAACTGATAGCCACCGGTAGTCGACTTCCTATTCTGGTTACAGCCTCCATAGTCAGAGTCGGTGTATGCCACTAGATCCAGTTCACCTCCCTTTGGATACCAAAGACCCAGCTCAGGTTTTCCTTGAGATATCGCAGTATCCTCTTCACGCCTTTCATGTGTGCCTCTTTTGGATTAGCCTGAAAACGCGCACAAACACAAACTGCAAACATAATGTCAGGTCTAGAAGCAGTTAGATACATTAAAAAACCTATTATTGCGCGATATTGAGTGGGATCCACATCTTCATCACTGTCAGAGTCAGCACCTAGTTTGTGGTTGACGCATATTGGAGTATCATACGGAGTACTTTCTTCCATCTTGAATCGTTTAAGAACGTCACGAACATATTTAGTTTGATGAATAAACATCTCGTCCTTCTTCTGATCTACCTGTAAACCCAAAAAGAAGGTTAGTTCACCCATGGCACTCATTTCATATCTTTTCTTTATGACCGCTTCGAACTCATGACACATAGAAATCTTTGAGGCTCCGAAGATAATATTGTCCGCATAGACCTGGACAATAAGAAAATCCTTTCCACTCCTCTTCACGAACAGCGTACTGTCAATCTTTCCATCAGGTAATCAGATAAGGTTGCATACCAAGCCCGTGGAGCTTGATGTAGAACATATAATGCTTTGCTGAGTCTGTATACATGATCTGGAAATTCTGGATCTGGAAAACCTAGAGGTTTCTCAACATATACCGCTTCGTCTGCCTTTCCATTCAGAAACACACTCTTTACGTCTAATTGAAACACCTTCATTTATTTATGAGCGGCAAATGCCAAGAAAAGTCGAATTGCCTCCAGCCTTGCCACATGAGCAAACACCTCATTGTAGTCGATTCCTTCTTGCTGATTAAAGCCCTTAACTACCAGTCTAGCCTTATTTCGGACAATTACTCCTTTCTCATCTCTTTTGCACTTAAAAACCCACTTAGTACCGATTGCATGCACATCATGTGGCTTCTCAACCAAACGCCATACTTCCATTTTATTAAACTGAGCCAATTCTTCCTGCATAGATTCAACCCAAGAGCTATCCTTCAACACCATCTGATAGTTTTTTGGTTCTATTTGACTGATATAGCATGCATATAGACATTTGTTCATAATACCAATATCTTTGATGCTCACATACACACATGTGTATTCTTCCAAGCTACCTCTGGTCCGTACTCCATCAGAAGGATTATCAATCACATTTTCTAGAGGGTGATGCTTGTGGATTCTAGTGGTTTGGATAGGAGAAACTACCAAGTCTTCACCCAGATTAGGAGTGAGTTCTTTTGTATTATGTTGATTGTGAAAGGGATTCATGAACTCTTCTTCATCTGAGATAGCGGGTCTTTCTTCAACACTATTCATGGTTTGTCTTTTATCTTCAACCTTTGAGTTATGCGTGAAACCCTCTTCTTCATCAATTAACATCTGAGTGGCCATCCTTTCTTCCATATCTGTAAACTCATAAAAAGGTAGATTAAAAGACTTAAACAGTTTTTCATAATCAAAATCCTCATCTGGTCCCATGCTAGGCTTTGGTGACTTGTAACTGGTAATGCCAGTGTTACAGACCACCTTAACCTTGTTGCTCGATAGATTAAAGACTCTTCTATTGGAGGAACCAACCACATAACCAACGAGAATACCTTCGTCAGCTTTCTCACCAAATTTAGATTTAGTCTATAATGTCGAACAAGGGGACCCAAAAGGTTCGAGACCTGTCGTATTAGACATTCGACCATGCATTAATTCATAAAATTTTTTGTTTAATATTTTAACAATGAAAACATGATTAAGGATATAGCAGGCTGTAGCGACAGCCTCAGCCCAGAACACCACTGGAAGCTTAGCATATGCCATCATGGTCCTGGCTCCTTCGATTAGCGTCCTATTCTTCCTCTCAGCTACTCCATTTTGTTGTGGATTGTACGGGGCACTGAACTGATGTTCTATCCCTTTCTGCAGACAAAACATCTCCATTTGATAATTTTTGAACTCTGTGTATCGCTTCTGATGAATTTGACTTTTCCTCCAATAATGTTTTCCACTTTGGTAATCAAGTTAATTACCAAATGCACTGTCTCATCCTTAGCTTTCAGAAAATACACCCACGAGTATCGTGAGTAGTCAATAGTTACTACTAAGCAATAAGACGTCCCACCCAAACTTTTAACATTTATGGGACTAAAGAGATCCATGTGGAGCACGTCCAGAGGTGTGACTATCGAATTAATCAGCTTGGAGTGATGTGGCTTCTTGTGTTGTTTTCCTTTCTTTCATGACAGACATTTATCTTCAAAGTTAAAACTCTTCAATGGAACCCATAACACCAACCCATTCTTGATGATGTAATTCATTTTATGTAGATGGATGTGTCCCATTCTCCGGTGCCCTAGCTCAGATTCAGATTCTGTTGCCTTAGACAAAATACGTGATTCTTCAGTTACTATCTTGGTGGACCTCATGTCCATCACATAGGTATTATTCTCTCTTGGAGCTTTCATGACTATCCAACTTTCTAGGATCTTGAAACTAGGATAAAGCACTAAGGCTTCGTCCTTTGTAAAGTGCACGGTGTATTCTTTGTCACAAATATGAGAAACACTCAGAAGATTGTGCTTCAATTTTTCCACAAAATTTACTTTTTCCAATCTGATCCTTCCGTTAGTAACCGTACCGATGCCTGAAATTCTTCCTCCACTTTCTCCTGCAAAATTTACTCTTCCTCCTTGTACAAACTTCCAGTCAAGTAAGAAAATCTTGTTACTTGTCATGTGCCCGGAACAGCCACTATCGACAACTCACATGTTGTTCACAGTCCTTTTAGACTGTTCCTGCACATTTAAAGAAAACAATAAAAAGCGGGGGACCCAAGATCTCCCGTTCTTGGGCTGTTCAAACCTGTTAAACGACATCCAACCAGCTGGTTGTCTAAAGTTCCTTTGAGGAAACCTGTCATTTGGTCTGAAAGAAAGATTTCTAAAGAAACGATTATGATACCAACCAAAAATCCCTGAATTTCGAGTATTAAAAGGTTCGGATGACTTAAAGTTATAGGTTTTATAGTTAATAGGGAAAAAACAAGGTTGATTTATTTGAAATCTTGGATTTATCCAAGGTTTGGTGTTAGTTGAATTGACTCTAGTTCGAACACCAGTTTTAGGTTTCGTTTTGTTCTCAGTCTTGTTTGGTCTCATACTCTTAGCTTTCTCTCTTTTCAAGGGATAAATACTGGCAACATGTCCCTTGTTATGACATCTAAAGCAACTCTTATTCAAATTACCTATGTTCATATGAACATCTTTTTCAAGAGTAACTTAAGAAGATGAGGTTGGTTTACTGACATTTAGTTTCACATAGGGGGGAACGAATGGGTTTAAAGATGATTTCTTTTCACCAAAAGTGACATTCGACCCCCTTTTCAGCAATACAACTTCATCATTCACTTTATCAGTGTTGACAGGGTTACTAGACTGGGACGTTTGATCAATAACAGAGGAATTTGTCTGAACCGGTTCGTTAACGGTCTTGTCTACCTCTTCAAGGTTGACTGGATTAACGGAGGTTTTTCTTAACTGAACCTTAACGGGTGCTATCTCTATGTTTATAGTACCCGTTATGGTTTGATCAGTCTGAATGCAGACGGGTGGCTAATTACTAGGATTATAAGTATAATTATTATTATAAGGTGGTGGAACCTTAGAGAATCAAATTCCCTTTTTATTATTCGGGGAACGTTGAACACTTATGACATGATTTAGCATCATGGAAGAATTCCTAAACTGTTCAAGTTTTCTACTTAGTTCCACCACTTTTACTTGGTAATATGCTATCTGTTTGTCTTTTTCAGCCATAAGTTTGGTCTTTTCTTCCACAACTTCATAACTTAAATCAATTACTTGTATTTTCTCTGCTAGAGTGGCCTTAACGCTTCTAATGTCTTTTTCACCAGCTTTTAATTTAACAGTGTAATTGTTTTCCTTTTGTTTAGAATAGTGGTGTTCTTCTTTTAAACATTTTAATTCTTTTTCCAAACTCATATTCTGATCAGTTAAAGAAATTAATTGTTTAGAAAATTTCTCTCATTGTTCACATTGGGGTTCAGAACATACCTTTGAGAATTGATCATTCATCTCAACCATGTAGGCTTGGTCCTCCACTGCGTCTTTTTCATATCTTCCGGACACAATGTTCACCAAGTTTGCCTGTTCACTGACCTCTTCTACCTGAATGTTCCAGTTATATCCACCTTCATGTTAAGAAACCATAGCTTTCGTCTCAGCTACATTTCCATTCTGAGAAGTAGGCCTATTCTGACTCCTCTCAACTCTTTCATTAGTACGTTCTCTTGCAAAGTGTCCATTTTGTTGGCAATTGTAACATCGGACTTTGGACATGTCAAATCCCGGTCTCTCCCCCACGAACTTTCTTCATGTCTACTTCATGAACCTTTTCACCCTTCTCACGATCATGGCCATTTGCCATTGAAGATCCATCTCTTCCATATCATCAGCATCAATTTGATTGTAGTCCTCATCTAATGTAGTCGGGTCTACTATCTTTCCCTTTATGTAGTTCTCATATGAAGCAATGAAAGACACATATGGAGCAAATTGATGTTCAGCAAACTTCACACTCATTGGCATCCTTGAATAATTCATACCTGGGGGATTTGTGGTGGTGTTGCCAGCTGCAGATTGAGGTTTTGAAGAAGTGCTACCACTAGCAACAAAGCATAAGTCTCCATCCATGTTCATTATCACTTGACCATCTTGAGTTGAGTTAGTTTCTCCACTAGAGTAATAGGCATTGGAGCCTACTTTAGAGCTTGAACTTGGAGAACCCTTTGCACCATACATTCCCGGATCCTGAACCTGATCAATAAATGTCTCCTTTCTTCTCACATTTAGTTCATAGGTACGTAACTTGTTGACTACCGTTTCTAGGTCAAAGTTTTTCATACTCTTTGTCATCTTTCATCAACAGAGTATACATATCCCATTTCGGTGGAAGAGCATCTAGAAGCTTTTCGACGATTTCAATCTCAGTATACTTTATTGAGTAGTTAGTCAACTCGGTCATCAAATGGTAGTACCGTGTGATGATTTCATCAAGGGATTCATTTTGAAAGTGCTTGAATACTAAGAACTGAGTTTTCAACAACTTTGTCTTTGAGTTTCTAATGTCCACATTCCTTTCAAAACGATTTTCTAATGATTCCCATAACTCTCTAGCAAACTTACACTTTATGAATGTATGTAAGATCTCTTGAGGCAGTTGTAAGACCCTAACCCGTTTATAACATTTTTAGGCGTAAACATACACTCGTTAGGATTTAAAAACTAGGTCTAATTAAAACTTTTGCGGATGACGTGATAACATGACACGACATACATAACTAGTAATGGTAATTTTACAAATTTTATATTTATATGATACGAAGACTATATTAGACTTTGTATTCTAAAATGAATTATTATAGCGGAAGCTTGTTCGGTTTGGTTGTGTTCAGTTCTTCGACAGCTTGACCATCAATCCATGTCCTTCAATTATTTTATAACCTGTCATGGAAATTCACCACAACAATTAGTCATACATACTTTACATCTACTTGTAATAAACACAGGTATACTAAAGTCATTCATCAATACTTTCACTATAATTGTCTTTATACAATTTTTCTTTTTAATCTGTGTTCCCACTTAGTATTATCCCCCTTTTGTCCATTTATATTTGTCATTTTAGTATTTACAACCAAAAATTAGGATTTGCACGTTCATGCACAAAACCTTAACCTCTACGACCCCATAAGTCGTTTATACAATAGTTTACTTATTCGGATTAATTGTACGAGTTAAACGGTTTTAAAATTACAGATTAAACCAACGAGCACGAAATCAGTAATTGTACACTGGCACCAGCAGCCCATTTACACCCATTTCCCGTTTCCCTGTTATCCCGTTACCCTTTTTCCAATACAACCATATTGTAGCCGGTAACTTCATGGTTCGTAAATCTAATCTTCACGACCCCGTTATTCATTTTTAAGTCAGTGTCTACACTAACCTTGTCGTTTGACTCTTTATGCCTTGGACGACCCGTTAAAATTAAATGCACCCATATACCAATGCCTGGAGGGCGTTTTGGTCATTTTTTATCATTTACCGATATCATGAATTAATTCACGTACATGGCAGGGTCAAGGTTGTGACCCATTACCAATACCTTGTAACTCCTTTTAGAGAACTCGACAATGCATTCTATTACCATCATGCTTACCTGTAGGACAATTCTCAACAGGACAAGCATTATATATCAACTTCAAATGGTGATAGTTTCACCATTTGACATGTATGAGCTGTTCACGAATATACCCATTCCAGGTCATCCCTTTTTATATTTTAATCTTACAACGGGTTATTACCAAAATAGTGATTTAACACCAATTTACCCATAGTACCCCTTTATGACTTGGTCTATAAACCACACCCGATAACTATTAAAATCCTTGTCCCGTATACTAGGATTATTAGTTTTCAATTCTCATTTGACCCTTTTGGGTCAATGTGAATCAAGTCTCTAACATTAAAGATTATAACCCAATCCCGAGTTGTACCTTAATACCCCCAAACTACCCTTCTTGAGTTTTCTTAACATTTCATTCTTTTGTTAGTCATTTAAGCAATATTACAATTTGACAAGAAACTTTAGCTTATAATTTCAAGTGAACAAAATCACTTACCTTTCTTTGCTAACTAAAACTCCCATGCACTCCATTAGCTTGTTTGACCCGTTTCATCCAAGCCTCCACCTAGCTTGACAAGATCAAACTTTGTCCAATTTCCACAAGATTGTCGGGTTAGTCATTATATAACATGACCACATAATCCTATGTACTCATGCATACCAATTTATCAAAACACTAATTTTTTGGTCAGTTTCACTTTTAAAAGTCAAACTGCTCATAGGTATGTATATTCTCCAATCATTACATACAATGGTGTAAATACTCATACAAACCATTTGCAAGTCCTTTAGACACTTTAAGTATGTCACATTAAGTTTTATTAGTTCTCTAAAATCAATGCATCATGCCTAACGCAAGTATATGTAATCTTACGTGTTTTCTCGATTACTAAATATCTTTATTAATGTGCAGCGATTTCCTATATCGCTCCTGTAATCAGCCATTTTGACCCATGTAACATCCGAACTGGTTCAACATGTTCAAAGATGGATCGTAGGGGACTCAAATACCTTTTCAAGCATATAAAGCACACACTCTAACGTTTTTTCTATGATTTTATATGAATTTTACAAAATCAGGACAGAAGCATAAATATTCCCGGTCAGCATGTTTTATATCCTGACTAGTCACTTTGGTCTACTTTCTTTGGAAAACTTCCGATCCTATTTAGACTTTCATGATCAAATATGAATTGAAATAGAGACATGGACCTTTCCAACGATATAAGGCCCGTCCTATAACTCTTAACGACGAGTGAGATACGCGCTCTGCAAATTGACTATTTAAATCTGTCAAAAGTGACGGATTTCATACTATATTGCACAATTCAAGTTTCATGTGAGCATTTCATCAAACACTTGGTGTGCAGTCAATAACATAGCCTTAAACATAAGTGTTCTAAACATAAATTACCCTGTTCCTTATCCAAATTCTATTATCCAACATCAACAAGTTTAAAACACACAATTTTCATTTAGTCTAGCAATAATCTTAACATTTAAAGCTAGACTAATCAAAATTCGTACAAGTTATATGTGGTGATACTAACACATATACATGATTAATTTCATGTTATCCAACATAACTAGTTTTCTTCCAATCTTAAGGTTATTCACAATTGAAGATATTTTAACATACCTTATATTCACCAAGTTGAGATGAGCACAACCTTGCTCACATGCACGGTTTTATCAACCAATTTGCCTTCCAATTTGAAGAATTTGAAGAACAAGGGTTCTCCCCTCTTGTTTTTCTCCCTGATGATGATCGATACACACACACACCAAGTGTGCGTTTTAATTTATTTTCTATTTTAATGTTTATACTTTCCAACGTGACAACTTCAACCCCTCATGATTAATAAGTTATCTAATTTAAGTCTTTTTTTTTGAAGTATATAAATATTTCACAATTATTAACTTAAGTACTAACTAAGTTGAATATTATCTTAGTTACATTTCATGTATCATACTCGACTCGATTAATATAATATTTTGGGGTGTTACAGCAGTGCCATTGTTATAGCACTTAAGGCTTTACTTTCTGCTTCATACATCTTCTTCTCATCATCCTTTATCTTATTATACTTCTTTAATTGCTCGTATCCTTCAAATTCTGTTGTTGGAGGAATATAATCACCTTAATACATACCAACATTTTTGCATCCTGGTACTTCACTTATTGCTCAAATCTGTCTTTCCAAGCAACAAAGTCAGTACCTTTAAGTAACTTTGGATTCTTAGTCGCTGAACCAGCCTCGACCTCCATCTTTACCAGATGAGAGATGTTTATCGAATTCATGTTCAAACGAAACGCGAACGGAAATTCTGTCAACTTTTATTCTGTGAACAGTGAAGGGCGAAGTTAAATTAACTTCGCCTCAAAATTAACTTCGCTTAGGGCGAAGTTAACAAAGACCAAGTCTTCCTCAACTTCGCTATCAGCCAACTTCGCCAACTATATCTTCGCAGGTTATATCTTCGCTTAAACCCTAGGAGCTTAGACGGCAACTTTGCCAGTTGAATCTGGATTTTTGGATTTGATTTCGCGCACAGTTCTTTTGATTATGGTATGGTTAGAAGGTGGCAGGGTGGACGAAAAGGACTGCAAAGTATAAGGATGGACTGAACGACTGATTTTTACGTGAAACAATCCACAAAAATCCTTACGGAAGGGTTTTAACACTCGTGTGATAATCTCGAACCACACAATCAAGAGCTAAAGCTCTGATACCAATTGTAGGTTCTCAGCCGGATCTACACAGGAGTATCTCATACACAGAGGTTGCGGAATCCCCTATGTATACGATTACGAGTGTTTATACGAAAGAACGAATCGGAAATGTAAAAAGAACAAACACGTAAACAAAGTACTTAATTGTTATTAGCAACTCAGTGCTCGTAACCAATAAGAGAGACGGCTTCCAGAAGTTATGACAAAAAGTCTTACAAAACCTACGCCCAAAGTTAGTTTATATAGATTTCGACAACTTCGCCAAACATGCTTGGCGAAGTTGTCCCTAACTTCGCAATTAGCTAACATCGCCTGTATCCAAATACTAAACAGACAAGTTCACCAAAACCAAAACGAAACAAACAATATTCTGATTACAGATATGATAAACTAAAGACTAATGAACTACTGGCACACTACACCAACACAAGTTGAGAAATGGATAGTCGGGTGATGTATATAAAAATATACATCTTTTTAGCATCAAATAATCTCTAAAAACTGCAACTTCTATCGTATAATATAGTTCAAATAACTACTTATCATGTTAAAATGTATTTTCAAGTGAATCCAAGCCTCAAACGAAGAAACGTATGAAAAGATAAAGAAAAATCAAAGAAAACCAACGAAAACAGCAAAACATGGGGCTATGCTTCAAGAGACACGGGGCTGTGCTTCAGGAAACACGGGGCCGTGCTTACCTTTCAGATAAGACAAAAATCTACAAGAAAAGACAAAATACTTGACAACTAGACACAGGGCCGTGCTTCAAAGGACACGAGGCCGTGGTCACCTTTCATAAAAGACAATAGAGATATATCAGACACCCAAAAACACGGGGTCGTGCCTCAGGAAGCACGCCCACGTGCTGAGTCACCATGTACGATCTGACAGAGCATTTAATGCGACTGAACACGTGGACATGGGGCGTGCCTCATGGAGCACGGGCCCGTGCCCAGACTGCCTATAAATAGTGGAGCATGTTGCACTCATTTGGAGTGCTTGAAGAAATCTTCTATACGAGTTTCTCTTATAAAAACACCCACATTACACTCATATTGAAGTTCTTTTGGAGAGTTTCAAGGCTTGGAGGCTAACATCATCATCATCCATCACCATTGAAGAAGGAAGATTCATCCATATTTGGTTAGAATGTTCTAGTTTGATCATGTGTTTGTTATCTTCATCTCTTTTAATGTTTATAACCATGCTCATCATGAGCTAAACTCCATTTACCATCTAATCTCTATGAAGAAGCTTTGTTTTACTTGATTATGTTGAACATGTGATTTAGTTTGGTAAAGTACATGGTTATTTTGCAATTATCATTTGATGAAAAATGTTTTATCACTTTAACTCAATACATCAAGGTTGATGTGTTAGTGCATGGTTTTGTGTCTCGATTCTTTGTATTTATCATTAACGTATTTGTCGTTTTGGTTTATGTAATAAACAATTAATTTATCCTTTAGTTCGTTAATGTAATAGTCTAGTTCGCTAAGGATGTTTAGCGAACTAAATCAAAGTTATTATCCCTCCTGATTTGTTAATGATGTTTAACGAATCATGGGTGATTCGTTAAGGTATTTCTTTGTTAATGTATGTAACGAAGTGGACCCTAGTTCGTTATGGAATGTTAACAAACTAGGTCCATCTTCCTATTTATAGTGAACACTGTTCACAGTTTAATTTAAGTTTTGAGATTAACGTAACAAACTTCTGTCCAGTCTCTCTCTCTCAAGCTTCATTCAATTAATATTATCCATCACCTACATACATACAACTAATATATATATAGATATAACATACAATCAAACGTGATAATGAGCTAGATCCGTATTTAGGATTGAACATATATATCAGATCTGAGATCTGTTAAGTATTGTTCCAGGTTCAAACATGATGATTAACAATCATTCATGATTCACTCATGTTCTTGGAGACTATAAATGGTAAAAAGAATACCTTGATAAAATATTCAAGATAAAACATGGATCCTTATATTGCACTTAGAAATGATGAGATATAAGTTATGATCTATTTCTCTAGTTTTGATAATTCTGAAATAACATTGTTAACAAGATTGCTTAGGTTATCATGCTAGTTAAAGAAATCATATGTTAATGGAATGTGTAACTATAACCTAATTAAATAAACCAAGGGGAGGTTGTGTGACTAAACTATAACCACCCGAAGTTGTTAGAATTGGTATTTGAGAAATTGAAGTCAATCCTAATCTTTCTACTTTACCAAACTACTTGCCTACTTAAATTGATATTCTTGTGGTAGTATTAGATTAAGCAAGGATTGACTTGAAAATACACATGCTATTTTCTTTTATGTCATAGAATATGTTCACCTAGAAATAAGGGGCTATTCTATCTTATATTATTAGGGCAAGTTTATCACATGTTTACGTAATAATCATCAAGGAAGAATGAAGAGGATTCTTGATCTTAGATGGGAACCTTCATATAATTGAATTACTCATTTAGAATTTCTCTTCTTGTCACCCATATATATATAAGTATTACTATTTTATAAAAAGTTGAAAATCAACCCCAAAATTTTTAAAACTCTCTGATTGAAGTAAAACGAAGATTCAATATTTGAAACATTTGTGTCCACGGATACTATTCTACATATACGGTAGGTACACTTTCCTATTTTGTGTGTGTTTACTCTTAGTAGAAATCACTTTTATAAATTTAAAACACGATCTTGTGCAAAAGCTAAAATCAACATCTGTTATTTTATAACCACACGCAGCATACCATCATTGGGATTCCCGACTAACCGTTTAAAATAACATAACATAATCGAAAGGTTACCGAATTTAAGTCACGAATCACCGTGAGTTCGGTTTAAAATATTATAAGGAATGCAACCACTAATGTGGTCACGGTTGACAGCCTAGGGTGTCGGTCATATGGCATTTGGTGTCTTGCTTTGGCCTATAAGATCGAGTACTGTGGTCAGGTTATCCCCCAGGTAAGGAATAGCATCTTACCTTTGGTTCTCGGAACCGTTTTGCCAAGGCCCGACTCACAGTTTCTCTCCCCCTTCCAGTTACTACAGAGACATCCCACATAATCTAGCCCTAAGGTGAATGAGCAAATCAACAGGTGGGAATTCTTAAGGAATTTACCTAAAATAAAAATAAAGGCAATCTAATTTTGTATTTTTAAATTTAAATAAAAATTTTAATTCTTGAAGCATAGCCTCGGAGCAGGTGTGTGCATGGCAATGATATAATAAAATAATTATTAACTAAAGAAAGCAGTAAACAATTAAATAGAACACGTAAGGTTGGCATATAAGCACGTATAAGGCTCCTAAGCATGTTACTAAGGCAATCTCTAACGACCTATCTTAAACCTTCGTCTCTGATACCAATCTGTCACACCCCAACCTACGGCGGAAATGTCGGGGTGTGTACTGATTGCTCACAGCTCTCAATGTACTATCATGCAATATTGAAAATTTCAATTTCTATTATATTTAATTCAAATAAAAACAAAGTATTCAGTACAATATCCAAAAGACAAATAGTTCACCAAGCAAACAAAAAACCATTAAAAAAATGTCTTGTTAATTTTCTCTATCTTTATTCTTAAGTGATCTTCCAAAACTTGAACTAACTTCACATCACACGATGACCTGCACATGCGTTAAAAATAAAGTAGATTTGTCAACATAAGGTTGAGTGAGCAATACACCAGTTTAAACGCACATATAATATAAAAATAAATATTGCAACAAGTCAAATGAGATAAGCAATTTAACCAATGAGCAAAGATAAATGAGATGTCGAGAAGCACGATGGCTAATTTGACTGTCGTGTGATCATACTGCTCTAAGATTATGCGGGACCTCTCCGAATGCGATTCACAATAAGCATGTAAGCACATAACAAGTTTGGTACAAAATTGTTAACACATTAGACAATAGTTACAGTTTGAGTATATATATATATATATATATATATATATATATAAGAAATAATATGTTGACGAAAATGTCCCCAAAAGTCTAAAAGCCGTAATATATGGGAATGTGGTACTCACCTCAATAGACGAGCAAAGGTGAAAAATAATATTAAGGTTAACACATAAGACAATAGTTACAGTTTGAGTATATATATATATAAGAAATAATATGTTGACGCATATGTCCCCAAAAGTCTAAAAGCGGTAATATATGGGAATGTGATACTCACCTCAATAGACGAGCAAAGGTGAAAAATAATATTAAGAATGACGATTCGCGAAAATCACACATTGACGATAAAGCCTTAGAGGATGACTGGAGTAGTGTTTATTGGATGCTACATATGATGGCCAGCAAAGCTTATGAATGAGAAATAAATTGGTGATAATAATCCAATTATATATAGGGCTTAAGATGGTTAGGTTTAGGAGATCGTATCTTTAAAATTATTTGAAATATTAACAACGATTTCGTGTTCTACAAGATCAAAAAGTGTCAGCTTGGTTAATAAGGTATAACAGATCGCAAACGATATACTTAACATGATTAATTCGTTTATTAGGCCGAAATTAGCATAAATTTGAGATACACAAGATTAATTACAACAAATAAACGAAGATTATGGTCCAAGAAATTGATTTAATCAACCGGGTATTAAGAAAAGGAATGTGGTATCGAGTTTGGATATGGATATCCGGATTTGTGATATGGATTATAACAATATTTACATATAGAACCCTGGAGTTTAAGGATGGACACAAAAGAAGTTAAAACTTTATGTTTTGGGTTAAACATGTCAAAAAAATAAAACATATAATTATAAATAATTAAATTATTAATAAAATAATCAATTTAACTTGATAAATGCGGGAATATTATTAATGAGAAAGCCCGGACCCGTAAATGGTGTGACATCTGCCCGAATCCGACCCGACCCAGGTACCCGCTTTCTGATCCGATTCTTTTTATGATTTAAAATTTAATTATTTTCTTTTAAAACTTGACATTTAAAATATATATGTTACTAATAATATTTTCCTTCCCGCCTCTTCCTCTCTTTTCCTTTCCGCCGCCCCGCCTCTTTCTCTCTCTTGTCGCCGTCCCGCCCTTAAGCCTTGAACCCCTTCTCTTAATTTTGTTTGTCCTTTGTTTCTTCCCGCCTAAGGATGTCTGCGCAGCTCCACGCGCCAGACTCCTTACAAGGAAGCCTGCGTGAAGACCATCTGTTACTGCGATACGCGAGGCGAACTGTCCCCGCGACGCGCTTAGAATTGTAGTTCTTCCCGCAGTGCGCTAAGGTTTGTTCTGTCTGCCTTCGCGCTCACGCGCTCGATGCCTTCTCGCGCTAAACCCTTTGAGTCTTCTGTTTAATCTAGCCGTTTACTTTTGTGATGTCTTATCTTCTGTGCTGTTGACCTGACCTATCTTATATCTGAAAAGTTACTTTCGGCGCAGCATGCGCACCAACCCCAATGGTTGGCAGAAAAAGTGACTGACATTATCTTTTGAGATCTGCTTTTCCATGCTTGACCAGTACCTTTATCTGAACCGCCCATGCTTTTACTGTTACCTGTCAGCTTTTCGCTTGTCCCCTGCAGCTGCCATATCTTTTGATATCTTTTGCTTTTGGAACCTTTTGCTTTTGTTATCTTTTGCTTGATCCTGTTGAAGATCTTTTCCCCTTTTCTAGGGATTGTGTTCCCTAGGGTTTCTCTATAAATAATAATGTTATTTTCTTAACACTACACACACAAATACTTATTACCTTCATTGCTCTCTGCCGTTGATCCTCTGCCGTCTCCTCTCTCTACCTTCGTCCTCTCTCCTGTTCTGCCCAGATTCCCGGTAATATATATATATATATATATATAATAATTTTTTAAAGATACATATTACTATGCTATCATATATTCAAGACATTAAAACAAATCATTAAAACAATAATCTTATTTATAGGTTAACTTGTGCTTGTTTAAAGTTGGTTCTTGCATTATCTTTCACCGCACCGTTTATCAAGTGAGTAATCTCGTACCTAATCCCTTTTTATTTTTAATGTTTTGGGATGTTCATGTGTTCATACAAACTTAGAGTCTTAAAACTTGTTTATGAACTTTAGTCGCGCAGTATCCCATGTGTTGAGGACGTAGACTTGGCTGTTTATTTGTATGTGTGGACCATTAACCGTCTTGTCGGTCTATTCCGCAGTTCTCATGGTACCATTAGATGAACACGGGAGAACTATCGTTTATGATTTTCTCTTTTGTTTACACTTGCACAGTTTCTTGTTTTTATGCTCAATTGGGAGCACGGATTGACTATGAGCTATGAATCTTAGACTTGGTCCCGATCTGATTACACCCTTGTTGAAAACCAGACATACACATGTTGCGCGCAAATTTATTGTTATCTATGTATGGTATTAAACTTGATTTCTCACCAACACGCAAGTGTTTGACGTTTTATTTTAACACATGTTCAGGTTTGCTGTAGCTACATTTGGAGCTTGTGGACACGTAGGACGTTTTTACTTTTGGACCTAGATTAAAATGTATCAAGACAAGTTATTGTTGTTCGAATATTTTGCCTTATAATATAATGATTTATGTTGATTTATGTTATCTTGTGTTTACGTTGCGCGTGCGCGAATGAATATATTTATTAAGTATTGACACCCAAATAGTGTCACGAGTAATGAAACAATATGTGGCGCCCCGATGTATAATCCGCCTTTGGTCGGGGTGTTACAGATTGGTATCAGAGCTCGTTGACTTTAGGATAGGTGGTTAGACGTAACGGCCTAGAATACCTAAGAGTCCCTTCTCGCGCATGAGAGAAATCTCATGTTTTCGCGCTTATTGTTAATTACTCGTTATTTATAAATATACTTGCGCAGACGCAGCGTATGGTTTTATGTTTTATTTCGCGATATTTCGATTATTGCTGAATTTCGATTTTTATTGGTTTTACTTACATATTCGTTTGTTGGGATTGAAAATCCGAAAAGTCATGGTGATACATGAATAGTTGATTTTCAAATTCCATTTACGATTATGTTATGAGATTGGAGACTTGAAAAGTCATGGTGATACATGAATTGTCAACCTCCAATACTCATTTTCTTGTATATTTTATATTGAGGATTGAAAAGTCATGGTGATACATGAATCGTCAATCTCCAATACTCGTTTACTAGTCATTTTAAATTGAGAATTCGGAAAGTCATGGTGATACATGAATTGTCGATTCTCGATCCGAATTTGTTATCTGTATTAAGTTTGCATTCAAATTCATGTTTTAGTTTAACTGTTGATGGTATCTAACCCCGCGAAACCAAGCTTTATAAGATTATACTTTGCGCTAAGATATTAACAAAACTAAAACTTTTATAGAATGCCTCCGCTATCTCGCCGTCATCAGAGAGAAGCCTCGCGCAGGCGTAGACAGCAACGTTCCCAGGAAATGGCCGCCGCAATAGCCCAAGCTTTGAGCCAAAACAATACCTCCGGTTACAACATTAAGTCCTTTAATGCGGGTAACCCTCCGAAATTCACAGGACTTGAAGGAGCCACCGTTATGCTCCAGTGGCTCGAGAAAATTGAAAACGCTTTCCTCCATACCCAATGCCCTCCTGACAGACGAACCCTGTATGCTTCCAGTGTCCTGGAATCTAGAGCGCTTACATGGTGGAATGGAGTAGCTCATGCGCGTGGCGCAGAGGCTGCTTCCAGCATGCTCTGGGAGGAATTTAAGGATCTCTTGACGCGAGAATTCTGCCCTCCCAACGAAGTAAAGCGCCTGGAGGAAGAATTTTGGAACCTGAAGCAGCACAGTGGCGAAGCGCGCGAGTACGCGACGCGCTTCCATGAACTAAGCCTGCTTGTCCCTCACCTTGTTACCCCTTCCCGCCGAGCCATCGAGAAATTCCTTGGGGGTCTCCCCATGGAAATTCAAGATTCTGTATGGGCCAGAAACCCAGCAACCCTCTCTGACGCCATTGAGTTGGCCGCTGTGCTCAGCGACAACCATGTCAGAGCAGGAACCCTGTTCCTGCGGGGAGCTGAGAAGACCAAACCCACCAAGACTGCCCCTGAACCAACAGAAACCAAACCAGAACCCTCAAACCATAACAACCCGAAGCGTAGGCGCAGACAAGTTTACGCGCTTACCAGCCCACCCATTATCCAGCAACCCTACCTACCTCCAGTTTACGCGCCTACCCCACTGTCAGCCTACCCAACACCTCCTGTAGTCCACAACTATGCCTTAACCAATCCCGCACTCCCTGCCCCGCCAACTAAGAAACCCTACACAGGAAACCAACCCTTTTGCCCCACCTGTAGATTTCACCACCCACCTCAAGCCCCATGTCGACTTTGTCACCGATGTGGCCGCGCTGGTCACATGGCGGAAAACTGTAGAGTTCTTCCCGCCAACCCAATCGCACAAACACCACCAACCTACCCGCAAAACCCTCAACCAACTTACCTTAATCCACGACCCAGGTCGTGCTTTAACTGCGGTGATCCCAGTCATTTCCGGAACGCGTGCCCAAGGCTACAAGTACAAATTACGCAAGCAAATCCGGTTAACCAAATCTCGAACCAAGTGACGCGCGGACGAGCTTTTAATATAACCGCGCACCAAGCGCAAGCGAATAATGACGTAGTTAATGGTACATTTTTGCTTAACGGACATTATGCTTCCGTACTTTTTGATACTGGCGCCGATAGAAGTTTTATTTCCCGCGCGATTGAGCAGAAGCTTGCGCGACCGCGCGATAACTTAAAAGAAAATTTTTCAGTTGAATTGGCTAATGGTGAAACTGTTTTAATTAACTCCGTGATTAAGGATTGCACGCTTAACCTTAACGAAAACGATTTTCTAATCGACCTCATCCCCATGCCTCTTGGAAGTTTCGATGTTATCATTGGTATGGACTGGCTCTCGAATAATCGCGCCGAAGTTATTTGCGCCAAGAAGTTGATTCGCATTCCTCGAGAAAACGGTGATCTCCACATCTACGGCGAGAAACCCTCCAGTGGTCTTAAGCTTATGTCTTGCGCCGAAGCCCAAAGACTCATGCGGAAGAAGTGTATTGCATTTTTAGCCCATGTGGTTAAACCCGATGAAGGAAAGAAGAAACTTCGCGAAATCCCTATTGTGCGTGACTTCCCTGAAGTTTTTCCCGATGATCTTCCTGGTATCCCTCCCGCTCGTGAAGTCGAGTTTCGTGTTGATCTTGTCCCTGGTGCTTCCCCCGTAGCCAAATCTCCTTATCGTCTTGCACCCGCTGAAATGCAAGAATTGGCAAGTCAACTTCAAGAGTTGACCGCTAAAGGATTCATTCGCCCTAGCTCTTCGCCCTGGGGTGCTCCGGTGTTGTTCGTTAAAAAGAAAGATGGTACGTTTCGCATGTGTATCGATTACCGCGAGTTGAACAAACTCACCATTAAGAACCGGTATCCCTTTCCTCGTATTGACGACCTCTTTGATCAACTCCAAGGTGCCTCTTGTTTCTCCAAGATCGATCTCCGCTCTGGCTATCACCAGTTGCGTATCCGCGATGAAGATATTCCCAAGACTGCTTTTCGAACTCGCTATGGCCATTTTGAATTCTTGGTCATGTCCTTCGGTTTAACCAACGCACCCGCCGTTTTCATGGATCTAATGAATCGGGTGTGTAGGCCTTTCTTGGATAAATTCGTGATTGTGTTTATCGATGATGTTCTGGTGTATTCTAAGACCCAGGCCGAGCATGAACAACATCTTCGATTGGTATTGCAAAAGCTTAGAGCCGAGCAGCTCTTTGCCAAGCTCTCCAAGTGTGAATTCTGGTCTGATGAAGTACAGTTTCTTGGTCATGTTGTAAACAAGATGGGTATTCATGTCGACCCATCCAAGATTGAAGCAATCAAGAACTGGATTACGCCATCCACTCCTACCGAAATCCGTTCCTTTTTGGGCTTAGCTGGTTACTACCGGCGATTTATTTCGAACTTCTCAAAGATCGCATTGCCTTTAACAGCTCTAACGCACAAAGGTAAACCGTATATTTGGGGCTCGAAGCAAGAAGCCGCCTTTCTAACACTCAAGCGTTTGTTGTGTGAAGCTCCTGTTCTAGCGTTACCTGAGGGTAATGATGATTTTGTCGTGTATTGCGATGCATCCAACCAAGGTCTCGGTTGCGTTCTTATGCAACGAGGCAAGGTTATCGCTTACGCATCAAGGCAACTCAAGGTTCATGAAAAGAATTATGCAACTCACGACCTCGAACTAGGCGCAGTTGTATTTGCCTTGAAGATCTGGAGACACTACCTTTATGGTACTAAGTGTATCCTTTACACCGACCATAAAAGCCTTCAGCATATCTTTGATCAAAAGGAACTTAACATGAGACAACGCCGATGGAACGAACTCATCAGCGATTACGATTGTGAGATCCGGTATCATCCTGGTAAGGCTAATGTGGTAGCCGATGCGCTCAGCCGAAAACCCAGCCAGCTTAACTGTATCTTGCCGCGCACGCAGCTTCACTTTGCGCCGATTCAGAGCAATCTTGAATCACGCATTCGCGACGCGCAGCGCGCATCCATCAGTAATGGTAACCTTCGCGCCGAGTTAGCGTGTGGCGTGGAAGCTCTTTTTGTCCCTAATCTGAGTGGAGTTCTCTGCTATCTAAATCGCATCTGGATTCCCTTTGATGAGAATCTTCGCGCTGATATCCTGAGTGAAGCGCATAAATCTCGGTATTCTATTCATCCCGGCGCTGATAAAATGTACAAGGATTTGCGCATTACTTATTGGTGGCCCGGTATGAAAAAGGATATTGCTGTGTTCGTAGCTAAATGCCTGACTTGTTCTAAGGTAAAAGCTGAACACCAACGCCCATCTGGTTTGCTCGAACAACCAGAAATTCCTGCGTGGAAATGGGAATGTATAGCAATGGACTTCATTACCAAGTTACCTTTGACAGCAAGCAAACATAATAGCATTTGGGTAATAGTGGATCGTTTGACTAAGTCTGCTCACTTTCTGCCCATTCGTGAAACCTACCGTGTTGAACAACTTGCGCAGCTTTATGTCAAGGAGATTGTCTGCCGTCATGGTACCCCTTTGAGCATCATATCTGATCGCGATGGCCGTTTTATATCCCGCTTTTGGAAATCTCTCCAATCTGCGCTAGGAACTCGCTTGGACATGAGTACTGCATATCATCCTCAGACTGACGGACAGTCTGAGCGAACTATTCAAACTCTTGAGAATATGCTCCGATCTTGTGTTCTTGATTTTGGAGGTAATTGGGATTCACACCTACCTCTGGTCGAGTTCTCTTATAATAACAGCTATCATTCCAGTATTGGTATGGCCCCATTTGAAGCACTTTACGGTCGTAAGTGCCGCTCCCCGATTTGTTGGAGCGAAGTGGGTGAAGCTCAAATCACAGGACCCGAACTAGTTCAAGAGACAACCGATAAAATCGCCAAGATCCGTGATCATCTGCTGACTGCCAGAAGCCGACAGAAGAGTTACGCAGATCGCAGGCGAAAGCCTCTCGAATTTCAAGTTGGTGATCTTGTTCTCCTCAAAGTGTCGCCCTGGAAGGGTGTTGTCCGCTTTGGGAAGAAAGGTAAGCTTGCTCCTCGTTATGTTGGTCCATTCAAGATTCTCGTGCGTGTGGGAAAAGTTGCCTACAAACTAGACCTGCCGCCCGCGCTCAGCAATGTGCATCCAACGTTCCATGTTTCCAATCTCAAGAAATGTTTTGCTGACGAGAACCTTCACATTCCACTTGATGAAGTTCAAGTTAACGAATCCATGCATTTCGTTGAGAAGCCTATTGAGATTACGGATCGCGAGGTTAAGCAAACCAAGCGCAGTCGTATCCCTATTGTTAAAATTCGCTGGGAGTCCAAGCGCGGAGACGAGTTTACATGGGAAAGGGAAGATCAAATGAAGATCAAGTACCCGC
This sequence comes from Bidens hawaiensis, assembly GCF_021521415.1. Classification (NCBI taxonomy): domain Eukaryota; kingdom Viridiplantae; phylum Streptophyta; class Magnoliopsida; order Asterales; family Asteraceae; genus Bidens; species Bidens hawaiensis. Next base: position 11,449 of record NW_027499858.1, on the reverse strand, counting down.
ACCTGTTCTCTGCGCAACCTACTTCGAGATAAATTTCGGGACGAAATTTCTTAAAGTAGGGGAGACTGTGACATCTGCCCGAATCCGACCCGACCCAGGTACCCGCTTTCTGATCCGATTCTTTTTATGATTTAAAATTTAATTATTTTCTTTTAAAACTTGACATTTAAAATATATATGTTACTAATAATATTTTCCTTCCCGCCTCTTCCTCTCTTTTCCTTTCCGCCGCCCCGCCTCTTTCTCTCTCTTGTCGCCGTCCCGCCCTTAAGCCTTGAACCCCTTCTCTTAATTTTGTTTGTCCTTTGTTTCTTCCCGCCTAAGGATGTCTGCGCAGCTCCACGCGCCAGACTCCTTACAAGGAAGCCTGCGTGAAGACCATCTGTTACTGCGATACGCGAGGCGAACTGTCCCCGCGACGCGCTTAGAATTGTAGTTCTTCCCGCAGTGCGCTAAGGTTTGTTCTGTCTGCCTTCGCGCTCACAGCGCTCGATGCCTTCTCGCGCTAAACCCTTTGAGTCTTCTGTTTAATCTAGCCGTTTACTTTTGTGATATCTTATCTTCTGTGCTGTTGACCTGACCTATCTTATATCTGAAAAGTTACTTTCGGCGCAGCATGCGCACCAACCCCAATGGTTGGCAGAAAAAGTGACTGACATTATCTTTTGAGATCTGCTTTTCCATGCTTGACCAGTACCTTTATCTGAACCGCCCATGCTTTTACTGTTACCTGTCAGCTTTTCGCTTGTCCCCTGCAGCTGCCATATCTTTTGATATCTTTTGCTTTTGGAACCTTTTGCTTTTGTTATCTTTTGCTTGATCCTGTTGAAGATCTTTTCCCCTTTTCTAGGGATTGTGTTCCCTAGGGTTTCCCTATAAATAATAATGCTATTTTCTTAACACTACACACACAAATACTTATTACCTTCATTGCTCTCTGCCGTTGATCCTCTGCCGTCTCCTCTCTCTACCTTCGTCCTCTCTCCTGTTCTGCCCAGATTCCCGGTAATATATATATATATATATATATATATATATAATAATTTTTTAAAGATACATATTACTATGCTATCATATATTCAAGACATTAAAACAAATCATTAAAACAATAATCTTATTTATAGGTTAACTTGTGCTTGTTTAAAGTTGGTTCTTGCATTATCTTTCACCGCACCGTTTATCAAGTGAGTAATCTCGTACCTAATCCCTTTTTATTTTTAATGTTTTGGGATGTTCATGTGTTCATACAAACTTAGAGTCTTAAAACTTGTTTATGAACTTTAGTCGCGCAGTATCCCATGTGTTGAGGACGTAGACTTGGCTGTTTATTTGTATGTGTGGTGTGACAACCGGTAATTTCCCAAACCCATAAGCTAAGTAATCAACCTAATAATTAGGTGATTGTAAATATTAAGCGCGTGCATATGTTATGTGCGCCCTGCGCGAGCACGCCATGTTAGTCAGCGCGTGCAGTTGTTATGTGCAACCTGCGCGAGCGCACCATGTTAAGAACCAGCGTGAGCATATGTTATATGCGCCATGCGTGAATGATTTGGCTTTATGTTTTCATGTAACTTAAACATTATGTTGTCTATGGGTTGACCATCCCGCATGATGCTAAGGCGGGTGCATCCTACATCGTTTATGCGCGTGCGGAAGGGAACTAACCTACCCGCATGGCGGGGAACGTTGAAAGCTAGTTTGTCTGAAGCTCCAAGATGGAATTGACTTCAACATGACTGATCACTATGTTGAAATACCAAGACCACCTGGAGAATCTACAAATGAAACTCAAATGTCCCTAACTGCGAGAAGGTTACGCACCTACCCGCAGCAAAGACATGTCCTATACGCAGAAAGCTATGCGCACCAAGTTATACGCGCAGAACACTTGGTCTATTCTCCAGTTAAGGAGATTACTCCCGCCCGAAAGGAAACAGTAGCGTGTTTCAGAGATTTTCCACTTTTTACTGTACACTGACAAAAGTACCTGAAAAAGCACACTGTAACATGAAAAGTCAACTGTCAGCCACCCTATTCTCACCAACCCCAGATCTGCATGTTCTGTCCAAATCAAATCAAAATCTTTTATCCACCACTCCACTCTTAAGTAAATAATAATAACTTCCATACTTTATCATCATTACATTTAGATATGAAAAGATTTTAATCCCCTAAAGCAAGGGATTGTGTTCCCTAGAGTTTGCCTATAAATTTGTAGCCTAAACTATCACCCAAAACACACTTCAAAGAACTACAAACTTGCACTAATCCTTTCCCAAGCATCCGTTGTTTCCAGCTCCGATCCTGTTACTAGGTAAGCCTAGAATATAACCTTGAGACCTACTATCCAACCCTTATATTCTCCTATTTCTTGATCTTAATATATATACTTGTTATTTAATCGTATTCTAGACCTTCGATTCCGAGGCCAACACCAAGAAAACCCGAATCTCGATTAATCCCTTAACAAGAACCTCAGGTGAGTCTCACAGCCCCTATTTTCACTGTTTTCACTGTTTTAAACTGCTTTCGGGGCGAGGGACACGTACTTAAATAATGTTTTATCATGGTATACTTACAAGCTATGCAAGCGATTATGTGTTTTAAGTTATGTTGCATGATGAGCAATGCAAACGGTTATCTAAGGTTTTCAATGTATGTGCGCTAGAACTCGAGTAAGTGATCACTTTACCATTGGAACTCTAAGGGTAGGGACTGCTGGTTTGATCCGCCCACTCGTAGGGGTCGCACCTCTTTGCATGGACGAGTGCCTGGCATGGGGCAGTACTATGGGGTTGAGCCCGCTCGTAGGGGTCGCGCCTCTTTGCATGGACGAGCGCCTTGTTTTCCGGCACAACGTCTGCGCGTAACCCGCGGGACGGTATCCTTAGCTCGTAGGGGCAATGCCTCTTTGCATGGACGAGCACAGTTTCTCAGAATTGTTCGCGCGTAACCCGCGGGACAGTATCCTTAGCTCGTAGGGGCAATGCCTCTTTGCATAGACGAGCATAGTTTTCCAGAAACGTCTGCGCGTAACTCGCGGGACGGTTTTACGTTATTTTAGCTCGTAGTGGCTGCGCCACTTACATAGACGAGCACCGTATCCAGAATTTGTTCACGCGTAACCCGCGGAACGATTTTTATCGGAATATTGTCAGAATTGTGTTAATACGATTTTACCAAGCAGATGTTAATGATGTTGCCAGAAATGTTTCAGAATGATTTTATCAAGTTACTAAAACTTGTGAACTCACTCAGTTTATACTGATTCAAATGTTTTTACGTGTCTTTCAGGAGATAACTAGGTAGCGCATGGAGTCACACTTAGAGCACCACACGCTGAACATCTAAAACAAGCTTTTTGGAAGATTTTGGTTTTATCCCCTCGATGCGCACGGTTACCCGCCGCGCAAGGGGATATAGCGAGGAAATCTTCAGTTTTATACTTGGATGTTTCTTTTTGTAATCTTTGAACAATGTAATGTGTTTGTACTAAACTCCTCATGCGCAATAAAAATCTTTGAATATTTTGCAATGGCCCGTGCTTAATTATCAATCCCCACTCGTGCGCGCCCGGCTGTTTCCGCCGCTCAGGGCCGGGTGTGACAGATTGGTATCAGAGCACTGGTTATAGCGAACTAGGAAAAGAAGTTTTTAACCTAGACTATAACCTTTGGGGAATCGCATGAAATATTTTTCAAAGAATATTTTCAAAAGAATATTTTCAAAAGAAAAATCACACACGCACTTAGGAACACGGGTCACTGTCTAGAGATAAGAACATTATGTGCTCTGAGTACATGCGCTAAGTTTGTTATATTTTCTTTTTATGAAAAGAATGCCTCCAACCAGAGCCAAGGGAATTACCATGACACCCGAGGAGCTCGCAGAAATAATCGCGCAGGCGATTGCAACGCATGAGGCCAGCAAGGCCGAATCTAGTCAGGGTCGCCAAGAGAACGAGACCCCAGAACCCGAATCAGGAGCCTTGAACAAAGGATGCTCCTATAAAACATTCATGGCCTGTAGGCCCTTGGCCGTTCAAAGGCACCGAAGGAGCCATTGGGCTCTACAATTGGATTGACAAGATGGAGACCGTTCTCTCCATCAGCGGATGTAGTGAAAACCAGAAGGTCCTTTACGCGACCTGCATGTTCCAAGAAGCAGCTTCGTCTTGGTGGAAGCTCCAAGTAAAGACTTTGGGGCGAGAAGTTGCTCTCCACAAGACCTGGGAAGAATTGAAAGAAATGATGATGAGAAAGTTCTGCTCTCGCGCAGAAATTCAGAGCTTGCAACAAGAATTCTGGAACCACACCATGGTAGGAACGGATATCGATGCCTACACCAATCGTTTCAACGAGCTTTGCCAGCTGGTGCCAGACATGGCAAACACAGAAGAAAAGAAATCGAGAGGTACATCTTTGGGTTACCTCCTGTCGTTAGAGTCCCGCTCAACGCCGCCGCACCTCCGACCTTTGACGAGGCGGTTGCGCGAGCCATCACCCTTACAAGGGATACGGTTCGTGCGGGTATGTTGACCACCCGCTTGAACGAGCAGCGAACCTCCGACTCCAAGAGGAAATGGAACTCCCACCGAGGGTCAGACTTCAAGCAGCCACCGCCCAAGAAGCAGGAAAGCACAAGGGTTTACGCGATTCAAGCCGCGGAACCATCAAGAAAAGGATACAGCGGGCCTCGCCCCATGGTGCAGCAAATGCAAGTATCACCACGAGGGTGAATGCGCAAAAATCGAATGCGCCAAATGTAGCAGACCAGGACACAAGGCGATGAATTGTCGCATCAGAGAAGCTGGATCGAGCGACAGCTGCTACGCATGCGGGAAGCCTGGACACTTCAGTCGGGATTGCCCACAGAAAGGAAACCAAGCTCGCGGAGAGCTTTTGTGATCGGCGCGGGTGAAGCAAAGGAGAGCCGAATGTGGTAACCGGTACGTTTTGCTTAACGGTCATTATGCATCTGTCTTATTTGATACTGGCGCTGACCTAAGTTTTATATCCCATGAGTTTAAAAACTCCCTGGGCTTAGCGACCAGTAGGCTAGACAAACCTTATACTATAGAACTAGCCAATGGTAGGCAGTTATGCGCGAATGAAAGGACTGAGCAATGTGTATTAGTCATGGGAGGTCATGAGTTCAATATAAACTTGTTGCCAATAGATTTGGGAAGTTTCGATATTGTGGTAGGTATGGATTGGTTGGTCGAGAATCTCGCGGAGATTAGCCATTGCTTGGTTGATACCTGCATCCTGCATGGAACCACGGTTATCATCTAAGGATATGGGATCATATGTGTTACCTCTTTGTTGCGTAAAAGTTAGTATTCCAGAAGAATGGCTGAGATAAGAAGTGTCTGCTACAGGAGTTGGTTCACCCGAAGCTATGGTCTGCATGGGATTATATCTCCTTCATGGACCTTAGAGGATCGTTGATGTTGAACCCCAGAGGATCCTAGATCCAGAAAGAAGGATCCTTAATTGTGTATAAAGGATCATAGTGGTTAGGAGTTGAAGGATCCTTGAGGATATGATCCGAAGGATCCTGGTTGAAGGATCAATGGTCCTTGCTGAAAGGTCGAGGATCCCTGAGCTCGCTGACCCATAGACCCCGGTTGAAGGATGAATGAACCTTGCTAAAATACTGAGGATCCTTGAGTTTTCTGACCCATGGACCCTGGTTGAAGGATGGATGATCCTTTCTGAAAAGTTGAGGATCCTTGAGCTGGCTGACCCATGGACCCCGATTGAAGGATGGATGATCCTTGCGCAAGTTGAGCCAAGGATCCTGAGTAGTGAAATCCAGCATCCTAGGCATTAGAGAGCTTGATCCTTTGTCGGCCTCTTAGTCCTGTTGAGGTCTTCTATCTCCTGGATGTAAGCCCCCCGGGGCGTCGGGTGATCGATGCGAGACTCGTTTACGGTGTTAGAGACGAAGAACACGATTACACACAAACAAACACACGAATGGGATAAAAGAATCTGCAGATCCTTTATATACTAACCAAACCACGTTACATACCGAACAAAACAAAAACACGGCCGACCGGAGGTGAGCTCTACCTCGGGTCTGCCCACACGACACTCTCTATCTGTTTCTCTCTAAACAATGACAACTACACAAATACTCTCTGTTTTTCTGTATATTAAACCCTAAACATGACACACATATATAGATAAACCAACTTCGCGGGCTTGGGCTTGGGCCTGTAGGCGAAGTTGTCCTAACTTCGCCAATGGCGAAGTTGTTCTAACTTCGCCTATGGCGAAGTTGTTCTAACTTCACCAACACGTCCCATCTAGTCAGACAGAATTGCATAGCGACGGTCACAAAATGCACAACAGACTCCCCCTTGACCGTTGCTTTCAATTCTAACAAACACAAAAGATCTCATCTGTTACAAAACATGCACCAACAGTCACCCCCTTAACTGATGATCTTCTGTTTTCTTCTTCTTGTAGGTCTCGATCTTCAGACATTGCACTGTTATCTTCAAGGTTGAACTTAACATATACATGCAACATCAATCCTGTCTTCAACCAGCCTTGTCTGAAACTGTCTTGTAGCTTCACAAATCTACCATTCACCATGCGTCTTCCATATCAGATCTCCCCTTCAGTGTAAGCGCCTCCAGATTACTTCGATCGAGATCTTTGTTCGTGACAATCCCGGGTACCTAATCAGTCATCTCAACCATAATCGGTTTGAAAAATAAGGTTCAATCTTCAACTACTCAACAATAAGTGATCAGTTTCATCACAAAACCATCTTGGCAGAATCTAACACACATGACCATAAATATATAACGGGTTTCCCGATAGAGCCGAAGCATCTTCAATTACCTGGGATAACGATCAAAAACTTTCTTATTATTTTCGAGAATGAATTTATTTAAGTAGGTCACCCCTAATAAATAAGTATCCCAGATACTCGTATCCTACATTTTCAGGTTGAGAGTTTAAACAATTTAATTCCCGATTAAATCCAACTTGTTCCAAAATTTTCACCCTAATAAAGAAGCATCCCGGATGCTCGTATCGCACGTTTTCAGGATCCAATTCTTGAACGCCTTGAAAATAACATAAATAATAAGCTTTGACCGTGATCCAGTAATGACGAAAACCCGAACAAAATTTGACTTTCTTCAGTTGGTCAACCTAGAACAACAATTATTTCTTTGCCCAAAAAAAACACCCAAATAACCAAATATGTGTCAATAACCAGTTTCAATCAATATCTCGCAACTTCAACTACAAATCCATAGTTGACCCGTATTTGTTCACTTGTAAGACCAAGAGATAACAATTGTCTCTCTTTGTTGGAACAACATTTTCGGTCTCATAATAATCGTGTACACCTTGCCATACAGACGAAAACTCCAAACAATTTTTTTCTTTTTTTTTAATTTTTTTTTAACTTCGCCAAAACTCAACTTCGCCAAAAAGTCAACTTCGCCAAAAAAGTCAACTTCAACAAAATAGTCAACTTCGCCAAAACCCTAAAATTTTAGCGGCAATTTCGCCAAAACGGCTGTTCTGACCAAAAATCGATCAGAAACGGGCTAGAAACACCAAAACGCATATCTCGAACCATAGCATAAGAGTCTAAGGCTCTGATACCACTTGTAAGTCCCCCCGGGGCGTCGGTGATCGATACAAGATCCGCAGATGTCTAGGAGTGCGGAATCCTCCTAGACTCGTTTACGGTGTTAGAGACGAAGAACACGATTACACACAAACAAATACACGAATGGGATAAACGAATCTGCAGATCCTTTATATTATAACCAAACCACGTTACATACCGAACAAAACAAAAACACGGTCAACCTGAAGTGAGCTCTACCTCGGGTCTGCCCACACGACACTCTCTATCTGTTTCTCTCTAAACAATGACAGCTACACAAATACTCTCCATTTTTCTGTATATTAAACCCTAAACATGACACACATATATATAGATAAATCAACTTCGCGGGCTTGGGCTTGGGCCTATAGGCGAAGTTAGGACAACTTCGCCAATGGCGAAGTTGTTCTAACTTCGCCTATGATGAAGTTGTTCTAACTTCACCAACACGTGAGGTTTTGCTAACTTCACCAACACGTCCCATCTAGTCAGACAAAATTGAATAGCAACGGTCACAAAATGCACCAACACCGAAGGATCTTCTTGTTAGTCTTGTTTTGTTGTTCCATGTATGCTTTAAACCTACGAAAACATATTAGAAACATCATTGTTAGTATTAACTATCGAAGTGTCAGCGGTAGTTTTTTGAGCTCTGGAAGACTGGTAGTTGTGTGTTGTTCCCAGCAGCATTGGCTCGTGGTGCTCCCGTGATTGGCAGAGGCATCGGGTGACAAAGTTCTTGATGATAGAGGAACCGAAGATGGCATAGTTGATGAGGCAGAGGTTGATTGAGAGGCCATTGATAGTGATATGGGTATGAAAAAGGTTGAAAATGATAGGGTATTTTCTGTATTACAGCACCAATTGCCCCACGGTGGGCACCAAATTGTTTTGGATAAAAATCAGCTAAGGATAATGTATCCGAAATCTGTTAAGTGAGGTTTAGTGCAAAATTATAACAATGAATATATGAATGAAATTGAGATGAGCACAGCGATTTGTTGCGAGGAAAAACCCTTTGATCTTGTTCAGATCAAAAGAAAAAAAAAAACCCGGGTGATGACAACTCGTCGATCACCATTTATTAATCACAAAAAGTTTACAAGTGTTTTGGAGATTACGATCGATGTTACAACGAATGCTAATGTGCAGAGAGAAGTATAAGTTCTGCTCTGAGTGTGTGTATATACAAGTGAGTCTATTCGATCGTTATCTCGATGTTTATAAAGTAAATATCAACTAACAACATTTCCTAAAACCCGCCACTCGTCCACAACTCCTCCAACGTTCATTGACCACATGCATAGGAGCTTCTAGTAGTGAAGTTTAAGGTAGACAGAGTCATAAAGTCATTATACCTGGCTAACACATCTCCATTCAAATACAATCATTAGTAAATAAATAATACCGAGGATACTTGATCTTTCATAACTTGAAACATATCTTAAGGATAATCTATCCACAAGACAGTCAAGAATAATGGATCCTCAGCATAAAATTCATGCTCTAACAACACGCGACACTAGGTTGTGGATTGAAAAACATGGACATACTTACATATTGGTTTTGAAAACACTAAACATTTGCCTATACTTGTTTTCTGGATTGAAAACACAAAATGTTTTGAAGTATTGGTTATGTAACCTGCTGAAACGGGCAAAAACGAGCTGAATAGCTGATTTTTTTATTACTGAATTGCTGCAAAACTGGACAAAATGCATTGAAACGATCTGTTAAGTGCAGAAACGAGCTGTTAAGTGCTGAAACGGACTAAAAATCGCTTAAATTAGCTGTTTAACATGTTGTTTGCTTTAAAAACGAGCTATTAAGTGTTGAAATGAACTGAAAAATCGCTGAAACGTGCTGTTTAATGAGCTGTTAAGTGTTGAAACGAACTAAAAACTCGCTGAAACAAGCTGTTTAACTTGTTGTTTGCTGTTAAAATGAGTTGTTAAGTGTTGAAACGATCTGAAAAATTGCTGAAACGAGCCAACACGAGTGTTCGCACTCGACGAGTTGGGTTTCGGTTTAGGCTCACTTCTCAGTTTTTTTTTTGCTAAATGTTGACACGAGAGAAAACGTTTTAGTTTTTTTTTTACTTTTTTCGTTTTTAACGACCCGAAAACCGGTTTTGACATGTTCCGACCTTGACCCGTTATGACCCGAACCCTTTGACCCTGACCTGATCCTACCCGAACCATAACAACCATTTTTTTAATTTACCCGTTCCGAACGTGACCCGTTTCGACCCTAACCCGTTCGGACCCATAACCCATCTCGACCCAACCCATTTGCCACCCCTATGTTTAATGTATATCGATAGGTTAGGCAAGTTGTACCTCTTAAGACACAATTTAAAATAAATATTAAAAAATAATAATAATAAAATCGTAAGTCAAAATATAAATAAAAGACGGAAAAGGTAAAAAAACTAAAACATTTCCTCCGTTGTCCTTGTTAAAAAAACGACCCGAAACCCGTTTTGACCCGTTCCAACCTTAACCCCATTTTGACCCGGACCTGCAATGACCGGAACCTTTTGACCCTGATCCATTCCGACCCGAACCATAAAAACCTTTTTCTAATTGACTCGTTCTGACCCTAACTTGTTTCGACCCTAACCCGTTCCGACCCATAACCCATTTCGACCCAACCCAACCCATTTGCCACCCCTATATTCAATGTATATCGACGGGTTAGGCGTGTTGTACCTCTTAAGACACAATTTAAAATTATATGCATAATGGACAATTATAGATTTCAAGGCCCAATATGGTTCATTAGGACATGTATGACTTATTTTTGTCTATTATGGTCTGATATGACTCCCTATAACACGATATAACCCTTAAATATCTAATGTTATATATCACAAGCCATAATAGGCCACTAAGAGATTTCAAGCCCTAATATGGCCCATTACAGCAAGTATGACATGAAAAAGGCTATAATGGGCCACTAACACCAACAAGGCCCAATAAGACCTATTGATGAAAGTATCACATGTTATCGACCATTAACATCTAACTATGACTAATGACATTCCTATACAATCTTCTTAGAGCAACTATGATATGACAAAGGCTATAATTGGCCACAAACACCAGTTGAGGTCCAATAAGGCCCATTGATGAAGTATGACATATTATTGGGCGTTAACCAAACTATGACTCACTGAACTCATATAAACCCTTTTAGAGTAACTATGATATGATAGAGACTACAATGGGTCACTAACAACAATCAAGGCCCAAGACGGGCCATTAATGCAAAGTATGACGGCCAACTATGACTCGCTACACTCCTATTCACCCCGTTAATGTAACTATAACATGATAGAGACCATACTGGCCATTAACAACAATCAAGGCCCAATATAGCCCATTAATGAAAATATGACATGTTATTGGGCGTTGACACATGCCTATGGCTCACTACACTCATATACAACCTTCTTGTAGCAACGGGGACATGATAGATGCTATAATGGCTACTAATACCAATCAAGGCCCATTGATAAATGTATGACATGTTTTGGGCGTTAACATCTAACTATGACTAATGATAGTCCTATACAAACTTCTTAAAGAAACTATGATGTAACCAAGGGACACTAACATCTAAGTATGACTAATGATAGACAAATATGGCCAATTGACGAAAGTAAGGTGTGTTTCAAGCGTTAACACCTAACTATGACTAATGACACTCCTATACAACTCTTTTAGAGCAACTGTGACATGATAAATGCTATAATGGGAAACTAACACCGATCAAGAACTTGTATGACCCACTAATGAATGTA